>NW_027219855.1:0-68384 GCF_027580195.1 Bos mutus | reverse complement strand
ACTGTAGTCATCGATTATTTCTAGTAATTTTCTGGTGGACTCTTTAGGGTTTTCTATGTAGAGGATCATGTCATCTGCAAATAGTGAGAGTTTTACTTCTTTTTTTCCAATTTGGATTCCTTTTATTTCTTTTTCTGCTCTGATTGCTGTGGCCAAAACTTCCAAAACTATGTTGAATAGTAATGGTGAAAGTGGGCACCCTTGTCTTGTTCCTGACTTTAGAGGAAATGCTTTCAATTTTTCACCATTGAGGATAATGTTTGCAGTGGGTTTGTCATATATAGCTTTTATTATGTTGAGGTATGTTCCTTCTATTCCTGCTTTCTGGAGAGTTTTATCATAAATGGATGTTGAATTTTGTCAAAGGCTTTCTCTGCATCTATTGAGATAATCATATGGTTTTTATTTTCAATTTGTTAATGTGGTGTATTACATTGATTGATTTATGGATATTGAAGAATCCTTGCATCCCTGGGATAAAGCCCACTTGATCATGGTGTATGATCTTTTTAATGTGTTGTTGGATTCTGATTGCTAGAATTTTGTTAAGGATTTTTGCATCTATGTTCATCAGTGATATTGGCCTGTAGTTTTCTTTTTTTGTGGGATCTTTGTCAGGTTTTGGTATTAGGGTGATGATGGCCTCATAGAATGAGTTTGGAAGTTTACCTTCCTCTGCAATTTTCTGGAAGAGTTTGAGCAGGATCGGTGTTAGCTCTTCTTTAAATTTTTGGTAGAATTCAGCTGTGAAGCCGTCTGGACCTGGGCTTTTGTTTGCTGGAAGATTTTTGATTACAGTTTCAATTTCCATGCTTGTGATGGGTCTGTTAAGATTTTCTATTTCTTCCTGGTCGAGTTTTGGAAAGTTGTACTTTTCTAAGAATTTGTCCATTTCTTCCACGTTGTCCATTTTATTGGCATATAATTGTTGATAGTAGTCTCTTATGATCCTTTGTATTTCTGTGTTGTCTGTTGTGATCTCTCCATTTTCGTTTCTAATTTCGTTGGTTTGATTTTTCTCCCTTTGTTTCTTGATGAGTCTGGCTAATGGTTTGTCAATTTTATTTATCCTTTCAAAGAACCAGCTTTTGGTTTTGTTGATTTTTGCTATGGTCTCTTTTGTTTCTTTTGCATTTATTTCTGCTCTAATTTTTAAGATTTCTTTCCTTCTACTAACCCTGGGGTTCTTCATTTCTTCCTTTTCTAGTTGCTTTAGGTGTAGAGTTAGGTTATTTATTTGACTTTTTTCTTGTTTCTTGAGGTGTGCCTGTATTGCTATGAACTTTCCCCTTAGGACTGCTTTTACCGTGTCCCACAGGTTTTGGGTTGTTGTGTTTTCATTTTCATTCGTTTCTATGCAAATTTTGATTTCTTTTTTTATTTCTTCTGTGATTTGTTGGTTATTCAGCAGCGTGTTGTTCAGCCTCCATATGTTGGCATTTTTAATAGTTTTTCTCCTGTAATTGAGATCTAATCTTACTGCATTGTGGTCAGAAAAAATGCTTGGAATGATTTCTATTTTTTTGAATTTACCAAGGCTAGCTTTATGGCCCAGGATGTGATCTATCCTGGAGAAGGTTCCATGTGCGCTTGAGAAAAAGGTGAAATTCATTGTTTTGGGATGAAATGATCTATAGATATCAATTAGGTCTAACTGGTCTATTGTATCGTTTAAAGTTTGTGTTTCCTTGTTAATTTTCTGTTTAGTTGATCTATCCATAGGTGTGAGTGGGGTATTAAAGTCTCCCACTATTATTGTGTTATTGTTAATTTCTCCTTTCATACTTGTTAGCATTTGTCTTACGTGACTGCGGTGCTCCCGTGTTGGGTGCATATATATTTATAATTGTTATATCTTCTTCTTGGATTGATCCTTTGATCATTATGTAGTGACCTTCTTTGTCTCTTTTCACAGCCTTTGTTTTAAAGTCTATTTTATCTGATATGAGTATTGCTACTCCTGCTTTCTTTTGGTCCCTATTTGCATGGAAAATCTTTTTCCAGCCCTTCACTTTCAGTCTGTATGTGTCCCCTGTTTTGAGGTGGGTCTCCTGTAGACAACATATGTAGGGGTCTTGTTTTTGTATCCATTCAGCCAGTCTTTGTCTTTTGGTTGGGACATTCAACCCATTTACATTTAAGGTAATTACTGATAAGTATGTTCCCGTTGCCATTTACTTTATTGTTTTGGGTTCGAGTTTATACACCGTTTTTGTGTTTTCTGTCTAGAGAATATCCTTTAGTATTTGTTGGAGAGCTGGTTTGGTGGTGCAGAATTCTCTCAGCTTTTGCTTGTCTGAAAAGCTTTTGATTTCTCCTTCATACTTGAATGAGATCCTTGCTGGGTACAATAATCTGGGCTGTAGGTTATTTTCTTTCATCATTTTAAGTATGTCTTGCCATTCCCTCCTGGCTTGAAGAGTTTCTATTGAAAGATCAGCTGTTATCCTTATGGGAATTCCCTTGTGTGTTATTTGTTGTTTTTCCTTGCTGCTTTTAATATTTGTTCTTTGTGTTTGATCTTTGTTAATTTGATTAATATGTGTCTTGGGGTGTTTCTCCTTGGGTTTATCCTGTTTGGTACTCTCTGGGTTTCTTGGACTTGGGTGATTATTTCCTTCCCATTTTAGGGAAGTTTTCCACTATTATCTCCTCAAGTATTTTCTCATGGTCTTTCTTTTTGTCTTCTTCTTCTGGAACCCCTATGATTCAATGTTGTAGCGTTTAATATTGTCCTGGAGGTCTCTGAGATTGTCCTCATTTCTTTTAATTCGTTTTTCTTTTATCCTCTCTGATTCATTTATTTCTACCATTCTATCTTCTAATTCACTAATCCTGTCTTCTGCCTCTGTTATTCTACTATTTGTTGCCTCCAGAGTGTTTTTAATTTCACTTATTGCATTATTCATTATATATTGACTCTTTTTTTATTTCTTCTAGGTCCTTGTTAAACCTTTCTTGCATCTTCTCAATCCTTGTCTCCAGGCTATTTATCTGTGATTCCATTTTAGTTTCAAGATTTTGGATCAATTTCACTATCATTATTCGAATTCTTTATCAGGTAGATTCCCTATCTCTTCCTCTTTTGTTTGGTTTGGTGGGCATTTATCCTGTTCCTTTATCTGCTGAGTATTCCTCTGTCTCTTCATCTTGTTTAAATTGCTGAGTTTGGGGTGTCCTTTCTGTATTCTGGCAGTTTGTGGAGTTCTCTTTATTGTGGCGTTTCCTCACTGTGTGTGGGTTTGTACAGGTGGCTTGTCAAGGTTTCCTGGTTAGGGAAGCTTGTGTCGGTGTTCTGGTGGGTGGAGCTGTATTTCTTCTCTCTGGAGTGCAATGAAATGTCCAGTAATGAGTTATGAGATGTCTATAGTTTTGGGGTGACTTTGGGCAGCCTGTATCTTGAAGCTCAGGGCTGTGTTCCTTTGTTGCTGGAGAATTTGCTTGGTATGTCTTGCCCTGAATTTATTGGCCCTTGTGTGGTGCTTGGTTTCAGTGTCGGTATGGAGGCATTTGATGAGCTCCTGTCAATGAATGTTCCTTGAGTCAGGAGTTCCTGGAGTCAGGGTTTGGACTTAAGTCTCCTGCTTCCGATTATCGGTCTTATTTTTACAGTAGTTTCAAAACTTCTCCTTCTATACAGCACCATTGATAAAACATCTACATTAAAGATGATAAGTTTCTCTACAGTGAGGGTCACTCAGAGAGGTTCACAGGGTTACATGGAGAAGAGAAGAGGGAGGAGGGAGTTAGAGGTTACCCAAATGAGATGAGGTGAATCAATAGTGGAGAGAGTGGGCTAGCCAGTAGTCACTTCCTTATGTGCACTCCACAACTGGACCACTCAGAGATGTTCACGGGGTTATACAGAGAAGAGAAGAAGGAGGAAGGTAACAGAGGTGGCCAGAAGGATAAAAGGGGGGAATGAAAAGGAGGGAGACAGATCCAGCCAGTAATCAGTTCCCTAAGTGTTCTCCACCATCTGGAACACACAGAAATTCACAGAGTTGGGTAGAGTAGAGAGGGGTTAGGGAGGAGACACAGGCGACCTGGTGGAGAAAAAGGAGGGTCCAAAGGGAGAGAGAGCAGTCAAGCCAGTAATCTCACTCCCTAGTGAAAAATGGGTCCTGAAGATTGGGTCCTTAAAGGTACAAAATTGGTAACAAATACATAAAAGCAAAAATCAAAAATCTAGAGTAGAGTTTGGAATTTCAAAAATAGGATGTTAAAGAAAAGAAGAAGGAAAAGAAAGAGAGAAAGAACGAACAAACAAAAACAAACAAGGTCGCGAAAATTATAAAGAAAATACAGGTACAAAATTGATAACTAATACCAGAAAGCGAAAATTAAAAATCTAGAGTAGAGTTTGGAATTTCAAAAAATACGATGTTAAAGAAAAGAAGAAGGAAAAGAAAGAGAGAAAAACGAACAAACAAAAACAAACAAGGTCAAAAATTATAAAGAAAGTACAGGTACAAAATTGATAACTAATACCAGAAAGCAAAAATTAAAAATCTAGAGTAGAGTTTGGAATTTCAAAAATACAATGTTAAAAAAAAAAAAAAGAAGAAAAAAAAATAAAGAGAGAAAACAAACAAACAAATACGAACAATGTCACAAAAATTATAAAGAAAATACAGGTACAAAATTGATATCAAATACCAAAAAGCATAAATTAAAAATCTAGAGTAAAGTTTGGAATTTCAGATATACAATGTTATATAAAAGAAGAAGAGAAAGAAACAGAGAAGAAGAAAAAAAAAAAAAAAAAAGTCACAGAAATTATATAAAAAAACTATAGGTACAAAATTGATAACATATACCAAAAAGCAAAAATTAAAAATCTAGAGTAGAGTTTGGAATTTCAAAAATACAATGTTAAAGAAAAGAAGAAAAAAAAAAAACAAAAACAACAACAACAACAAAAAAAACAAGGTCAAAAAATTATAAAATATATATATGTGAAGTTTGCTGAAGAAGAAAAAAATAGGGTCTTTTTTTTTTTTTTTTGCAAAGTAATAGGTTATAAAAGTGAAAATTAAAGGAACAATAGAGGACTTAAAATTTTTTTTTTTTTAGTTTTTCTCTTTGTTCAGTCGTGCTGTGGGGAGGGAGGGAGGGATGCTGCAAACAAATAACACTGGCGTGCGCTCGCAGTGCCTCAGCCACACTGGGTCTGCCCCCGCTCACGGCACGTGTAGCCTCCCTGCCCACACTGCTCGGGCTCTAGGTTGTTCCGCCGGGAACAATCCGAGGCTGGCCCTGGGCTGCATGTACCTCCCAGGTCCAAGCCGCTCAGGTTCAGGCACTCGGGCAGTCCTCAGAGGCGCAGACTCAGTTGGGCCTGAGTTTTGTGCTCTTCCCAGGTCCAAGCAGCTCAAGTGATGAGGTGTTTGGCGAGCGCCAATGCTGCGACTTATCGCCTCCCCGCCACTCGGTTATCTGGGTGTAAAATCGGCGCACCTTCTCAGGCAGATGTTAACCGTCCAGACCCCCAAGAAGTTTTAGTTAGCAAAGAAGCCTGCTTACAGTTTTATAGATAATGTCTCTCTGGGGCTGCGATTGCCCCCTTCCGGCTCTGGCTGCCTGTCACCGGAGGGGGAAGGTCTGCAGCCAGCTATCTCTGTTCAGTTCTTTGTTCCGTGCACGGGCCTGGCGGTGTCTTAGGTTGGGGCTGGCTTTTCGCGTGGTAGATATCCCACAGTCTGGTTTGCTAGCCCAAATTATTTCGCTCAGATAGTGCTCAGGGTATTCAGGCCAGATTCTTACTCTAAGCGATGCAGCCCGCGCTGTGCCTCCCTGCCCAGCCCCCGCTCGCTAATGGCGCGTGCAGGCGTCTGCGCTGCTTCTCCGCTGGGGGAGTTACTGTAGAACTCGCAATCTTCGAGTTTTAATTGTTTATTTATTTTTTCTCCCTGTTATGTTGCCCTCTGTGCTTCCAAAGCTCGGCACAGATTCGGCAGTGAGAAGGTTTCCTGGTGTTTGGAAACTTCTCTCTTTTTAAGACTCCCTTCCTGGGAAGGAACTCCGTCCCTCCCTCTTTTGTCTCTTTTTTTGTCTTTTATATTTTTTCCTACCTCCTTTCGAAGAGTTGGATTGCTTTTCTGGGTGCCTGATGTCCTCTGCCGGCATTCAGAAGTTGTTTTGTGGAATTTACTCGACGTTTAAATGCTCTTTTGATGAATTTGTGGGGGAGAAAGTGTTCTCCCCGTCCTACTCCTCTGCCATCTTGGCTCCTCCTCTAACCCTTTTCTATATGTCTAGATTGAATGTCCCCTTTTTCCGGGAACCATGGATTATGTTCCAATAGTATATGATAGCAGTCATTCAACTGATCTCTTGAAACATTAACACCATTTTGTTTCAAAAAATGATGCATTATAGAAATGAAAGGAATTTCACTGCTATGTTGTCCCATCCTGCTTACCTCTTTCTGCAGGGGCTCAGCACTTTATTCAGCCTTCCTCTCAAGTCCCTGTTCGTGGCACCACTTGTTGGGGATTTTCTCCCCGGGACTTGGAAGCGATGAACCTGAAAGAAGGACACTTGGACAGTCTCCTGCAAGGACTGAAAAGTTTATTTCTGCAGTCAAGCCTTTTTATAGAAGTAGGAACAAAGAGCTTAGAATATACAGCCAGCAGAGCACGTACGGGGTTAACACCTAATCAGTAAAAATATTTCAAGGACAGCATGCTCTAAGTGACCCATGAGCTTATCCCATAACCCGTTTTCTCAAGCAACATCCTTAATATTTACTATTAAATCTTAGCGCCGGGCATAACCAAAGGCAGGCGATGTTTTTCTGCCCAGGTACATCAAGCCGGGGTATTTCTGGCCCTTCGCCATTTTCCCAAGGACTTCCTCCAACCAGCTATTTTGTACTGGTCTTCCCAACAACGTTCATCGAGTCAGTGATGCCATCCAGCCATCTCATCCTCTGTCGTCCCCTTCTCCTCCTGCCCCCAATCCCTCCCAGCATCAGAGTCTTTTCCAATGAGTCAGCTCTTTGCATGAGGTGGCCAAAGTATTGGAGTTTCAGCTTTAGCATCATTCCTTCCAAAGAAATCCCAGGGCTGATCTCCTTCAGAATGGACTGGTTGGATCTCCTTGCAGTCCAAGGGACTCTCAAGAGTCTTCTCCAACACCACAGTTCAAAAGCATCAATTCTTCAGCGCTCAGTCTTCTTCACAGTCCAACTTTCACATCCATACATGACCACAGGAAAAACCATAGCCTTGACTAGACGAACCTTTGTTGGCAAAGTAATGTCTCTGCTTTTCAATATGCTATCTAGGTTGGTCATAACTTTCCTTCCAAGGAGCAAGCATCTTTTAATTTCATGGCTGCAGTCACCATCTTCAGTGGTTTTGGAGCCCAGAAAAATAAAGTCTGACACTGTTTCCACTCTTTCCCCATCTATTTGCCATGAAGTGATGGGACCGGATGCCATGATCTTTGTTTTCTGAATGTTGAGCTTTAAGCCAACTTTTTCACTCTCCACTTTCACTTTCATCAAGAGGCTTTTGAGTTCCTCTTCGGTTTCTGCCATAAGGGTGCTGTCATCTGCATATCTGAGGTTATTGATATTTCTCCTGGCAATCTTGATTCCAGCTTGTGTTTCTTCCAGCCCAGCGTTTCTCATGATGTACTCTGCATATAAGTTAAATAAGCAGGGTGACAATATACAGCCTTGACGTACTCCTTTTCCTGTTTGGAACCAGTCTATTGTTCCATGTCCAGTTATAACTGTTGCCTTACAGATTTCTCAAGAGGCAGGACAGGTGGTCTGGTATTCCCATCTCTTGAAGAATTTCCCACAGTTTATTGTGATCCACACAGTCAAAGGCTTTGGCATAGTCAATAAAACAGAAATAGATGTTTTTCTGGAACTCTCTAGCTTTTTCCATGATCCAGCGTATGTTGGCAATTTGATCTCTGGTTCCTCTGCCTTTTCTAAAACCAGCTTGAACATCAGGAAGGTCACGGTTCACATATTGCTGAAGCCTGGCTTGGAGAATTTTGAGCATTACATTACTAGCATGTGAGATAAGTGCAATTGTGCGGTAGTTTGAGCATTCTTTGACATTGCCTTTCTTTGGGATTGGAATGAAAACTGACCTTTTCCAGTCCTGTGGCCACTGCTGAGTTTTCCAAATTTGCTGGCATATTGAGTGTGGCACTTTCACAGCATCATCTTTCAGGATTTGGAGTAGCTCAACTGGAATTCTATCACCTCCAGTAGCTTTGTTCATAGTGATGCTTTCTAAAACTAATAGTGCCGTACATTTAAAATAGCTAAGATGGTAAATTTTAAATTATGGTTTTTGACTATAATTAAAATAGATTTTGAATATGTCACATATAAATACAAACAATTATATAACATACCTGTTTAAATTTTAAAAGATCAAAATGATACATAGTCCCATAGTGTATCAATTTGTGATTTTTGAAACAAGACAGTAAAATCTGAAAATTTAAGGAGAAATAAAGAGAAAATTCTGTCATTTTACAAGATCTAGAGACTGAAATTTTTCTTGAATTTCCTTGAATTGTTTATTTCAAATTGTTTGCTACCATAACATCATCGACTCAATGGACATGCATTTCAGCAAACTCTGGGAGATAATGAAGGACAGAGAAGCCTGGTGTGCTGCAGTGCATGGGGTCTCAAAGAGTTGGACATGACTTGGCAAGTGAACAACAACAAAGATATATTTAAGTTATTAACAAAGTTAACAGTACACCAGTAATGATGCATGACAGTTTGAGGGTAGCTTCTGGAAAGATCTTATTCTTCCATGCTGCTGCTGCTAAGTCACTTCAGTTGTGTCCGACTCTGTGTGACCCGATAGACGACAGCCCACCAGGCTCCCCCATCCCTGGGATTCTCCAGGCAAGAACACTTAGAACATATCAAATATTTAATAGTTACTTTATTGCATTTCTTTGTAAAAGAATAAGCCAGAAACATACTAGCTCCTAGAAGTGGTCGGGTTTATTTACTTGGTTCAAGTCACAGATGCTGGCCTTGGGTAGCCTGGGTAAAGTCCCTCCTCCACCACCACCAGCAGTGAGATTTAAGTATATTAGTTCTTCTTAGCCTCATCATCTTTACCTGTAAATTGAGGATAGTTTTCTTAATACTAAAGTAAATAAGATAGTGCATGGTGTTCTTAACAGAGTAATTTGGATTGTAACAAGAAGAAAGATAATCTGGGAGATGGGAAATTACTGGCTAAAATTGATGGCTTTCAGAAATACACCTGCATGAATGGCAGATGACGAGGGTCCACAAATACAAGCTACACGGCAATGATTAGAAATTTAACTGGATCCCACTTCTTGGGGAGCTTCCCAGGTGACGCTAGTGGCAAAGACTCCACTGCTGATGCGGGAAGCGTAAGAGATATGGGTTTGATCCCTGCGTTGGGAAGATCCCTTGGAGGAGGGTATGGCCACCCACTCCAGTATTTTTGCCTGGAGAATCCCATGGACAGAGGAACCTGGCAGGGTACAGTCCATAGGGTTGCAAAGAGTCAGACATGACTAAAGCGACTGAGCAAAAGCATGCACTTTTGTTTTGTTTTGTTTTGTTTTTTTTCATGATGCTCATGGCCTTGGAGGAGATGCCGATGTCGGGGTGCTGCTTCAGCACCTTATAGATGTACATGGAGTAGGTTTCTTTGCGCCGGCTGCGCCTTCTGGACTTCTTGTCCCCAGGACTCCGGCCGCGCCGGCCCCCAGACTGCTGCAGCTGTCCGTGCTCAGCGCTCATCCTCCTGGTCCTCCCGGCGGCCAAGCATGCACTTTTGAAGGGGAGGAAGAGAGCAGCTTTCAACTGTGCCTTAAAACCCAGAAGTCATCCACAACAATAAGATCTCAAAAGGAAAGTTGATAAAGAAAGACTTTAGAAACCAAGATGATATTAGAAGGATCACGTGAGATTCTAAATTCCAAATAAGGTGATTGTTTCTCTTCATCTGGTCAATTTTGTCACATAGATATTACAGATACCAGAATGAATCGGAATGTTGATAAGGTTTGGGAAAACTGCATCCTAAATGTTATTTTGATGTGAAAGGATGCCAAACACTAAGTGCTCATAGTAACCTTAAATGTCTTTCAGAATCTCCATGTCTGCTTTTACATGCCCTTCAGATTGGATAGAGAAAGCTGCATTTCTCTAGGATTTTGTTTCTCTGATGGGAAAAAAGTATCAAACTGAGATACTTTATGATGTGAAACTCATCCAGGTGAGTAAGGGTGGCAATAGTCAACTAAATGCTTAGCTTTTTTGCTCTCTACTAAAATGGGTATCAGTGAGGTTATTGCAGGAAAGAAGCAAGTTCACTGCTGTGTGTTACAGGAATTCTTAAAAATGTATTGTGAACACATATATTTAACAGTATTCCTGGCAGGATAGTGATAAAACAGTGCAGTTCCTTTGACTTTGCTCTAATGAGGATCTACATCCAAGGATTATAGGAAATGATATACTTGGAATTTGGGTCATCTCCACAGTCAATTAATTATATTTTCATGATAGGAAGCCAGATATAAAATAGAGTGACTTTGAGTCTTTGCATACTTTATTTTTTCTGGTGATGGTGTTTGATTTTTATTTCTGTAGCACAGAGATTTAAATACTCTATGACATCAACCATTTGATCTTCCTTTATCATTACAATTTATTATTTTTTATGTCATAAGATAGTCAATGGACTTTTCAAAGGGATAAATGCAAACTTTCAGTATTTGGGGTTATTTTTAAATTTTAAGTCTATGTTCATTGTCAATTCAAAACCATGGTTTGACTAAAAAGACAGATGACTAGTCAAAGCCTTTTTTTTTTTTCTGATCTTGTTCATTCAGCTAATCAAGGTGTGCAATCTGTACCTACAGATCTTCCTTTTCCTTACAGGTGTCTGTGTCCTAATCCCTGGGATGCATGAATATGTTATGTGACATGGCAAAGGAAAACAGCATTATGGATGGAATTAAGGATGCTAGTGAGCTGACCCTGAGATGGGGAGACTATCCTGGACTAGCGGGTGAGCCTAATATAATCCCAAGGGTCCTTAAAGGTGAAAGAAGGAGGCAGATGAGGGAGAATAAGAGAGATGGCAGCATGGAAAGGACTTGGTCTGACATCGCTGGCTATTAAATGGGGCCACAAGCCAAGGAATGTGAGTGACCTCTAGAAGCTGGAAAAGACAAGGGAATTAATCACCCCTACAGCCTCCAAGAGGAGCCCAGTCCTGCCAGCACCTTGATCTCATCACCCATTTTGGGCCTCTGGCCTCCAGAAATGTAGGATAATAAATTCTTGTTGTTTTAAACCATGAAGTGTGTGTTACTTTGTTAGGAAATCAACAAATATTTATTATCTACTCTGGACCCAAGGAGGTAGAGGTGGTCCCTAGGGGTCTCAGCAAAAACAGTAGGGGCAGCTTTCAGAGTAGAATCTCTAAGAAAGGACTGTGAGGCTGAGAGGAAATGCGAGGAGTCTCTGGGAGACACCATTTAGGTCTGGGACCTCATGTCTTTGAAGATCTTTTCATTTCTTCATCTTCTTCATGCTTTGGGTATTTTGTTTCCTCTCCCAGGAAACTGGCGTTTTCTGCAGAAGAATTTTGTTTCATGGAAATACTTGTCTTTCCAAAAGTAAATGAAGTCAACAATATGAGATTCAGGCATCCAAGTAATTAGACATGGTCTTCTGTTGTTTAGCATCTTTTAAATTAATGGAAAATTAATTTTGTGCACTTCAATAGCATTTTTACTTTTAAGGATCAAAGAAAATATGTTCTACAGACTTGTATTCAGGATGCTTTCCTTCAGTTTGCTCCCTGGGAATATGAGCTGTACCCTGCTGAATGTCCACAGGTCCCCCAGCAAATAAGAAATGCTCTGATGCTTAGCCAAGGAAAATGTTGGCAGAAACTGCAGGAAAGACTAGACTTATAGGAAGCTCCCTGAAGCAGGATCTTAAGAAACATTAAATGGAGGACATGAGAAAGCTGAAACCACCCTCTACTCATTATCCAACATAGTCACATTTTCCCATAAGCCTTATTTTTATGTCCAACTATAAACCTGGCTTCATTATGATTATACTTGTCCGAAACTTGTCAAGTTTTTTGTTGACTTGTTTTTCTCTTTCTGTCCTTTTTTTGGTGGCTTCCCTGGTGGCTCCAAAGGTAAAGAATCTGCCTGCAAAGTAGGAGACCCGGATTTGATCCCCGGGATGGGACGATCCCCTGGAGGAGTGCATGGCTACCCTCTCCAGTATTCTTGCCTGGAGAATTCCACGGGCAGATGAGCCAGGCAGGCTACAGTCCATGGGGTCACAAAGAGTCAGATATGACTGAGCAACTAACACTTTCACTTTTAAAGGACAGAGTTATTTTATGAAACGTGTTCAGGCAGAATGCTGAGATAGGAAGAGCAGCTACTTTGGCATCAGAAATCCTCCGTGACAATATGGCATTGCCACTTCCTAAAGACAAGCTCCCCATGTGACTTCTATCTTGATTTCCTCCTCTGTAAAGTGGGAATGGTGACGAAACCACACCTTGTGGGGCTGTTGTAATAATTACATGAAACACAACATACAAAGCCTCACAACATGGATGAAGTATTGAATTAATGTCAGGTGAATGAATGAATGCTAGCTCCCAGGATAGTGAGCGGTCATTGCATCCAGGTACCCCAGAACTGCCCTAGTAGTCTTGTGACCCTCAACCACTCAACTTCCTTGGAAGGAAACTCAGCTTCCTCTATCTCCAAAAGAGAAATAATCTTAATACCCACCTCATAAGCTTACTGTGGGACTTTCCAGGTGGCTCAGTGGGTAAAGAATCTGCAATGCAGGAGACAAAAGAGACAGAGGTTCGATCCCTGGGTTGGGGAGATCCCCTGGAGGAGGAAATGACAACCCACTCCAGTATTCCAGCCCAAAGAATCCTGTGGATAGAGGAGCCTGGTGGGCTACAGTCCATGGGGTCATAGAGAGGCTTTCTGGGAGGCTTTTCAGGCCACGTGTGAAAGCCTGGTGGTTTGTCTAATTTTAGCGGAATAAGAATCTGACTGTATGGTGAATGATTATAATTATTTGGCTGGCTCACAGACACACACATACACGTCCCTACACAGGCAGATAAATAGAGTCTTTTTATTCAAAGCTAAAATTTTCCAGAAGTTTTACATCTATTGTCAATATCACTTACCTGATTAGGGCCCAGAGTTCCAAGTCATAGCTTGGTAATGCCTTATAAATGCAGAGATATGCCTTATAAATGCAGAGATATGCCTTGATGTGCTCAAGAGTTTTTAATCTTTCATTAATGTTTATGGAACAATCTTATGTACAATGTGAAAAGACATCTATCTCTCCCTCCTCAGTAGGGTACTAGTTTTGCTTGTGCATGTATTTGTTTTTCCCCATTAATCTTCCTTTATCTTCTGTTGAATTCTGAAATAAATGTGTCTTCCAATTTGTGGTGAGAGCATAAACCCAGATTTGATCTCTGGGGGTTCAGAGGAGGAATTAGATTTTGCTTTTATGCTTAGTGCAAAAGTCAACCTCATGTATTGAGCAATAATTCTTTGTTTTTCTCATCTTTCTCCTGAGAAAATAGGAAATTAAGTGTATCCCAGTAGAGTGACTTGGTATTGATGAAGTGGCACTTTGTCTCATTAACAGGTAGTTTGGGGCTCCCTTGATTTTATTCGGGGACTGTGGCTGAGGACAAGAAGGTAAATGTTGCATTTCCACCGGCTACTGGTTGGTTCACGTGACCCAGACACCTCGCTGCTTCTCAGATGCCTCAAGGAGATGAACCACAGGACTGCAATGCACTTCATCATTTATAAAAATGTGTCAAGTACTGTCTGCAACTGCCAGCTTGTTTTCTGGTTTTCAGTCAAGCACTTAGCCTTGGGAAAAACATTCAGCCTTGAAATACCTGGCCTGAAGGATTGTCACTTCCATTTTATAGCCTGATCACTGTTCATTGAATGTATCTAGGAAGACTGAGTCTATGTGTATTCTCTACGTCGTCGGCTTTTTTTTTTTTTTTGCATTTATTTATTTTTTATTTTTTAACTTTACAATATTGTATTGGTTAAGGGGGCCTCTTAGGGATAAATAAACATAGTGCAATCGGGTCACCATGTTGTTTTAGAAACAGCTGCCCTTGGCACACAATTCCGCAAAACTGCCCAAAACAATGCCATTTCTCCCCAGATAGGAAGCACTTCCTGCTTATCCACCACATGCAAACCTGTAGATCTAGAAATTCATCTCAGCTTCAGACTTGCACATAAAACCTGCCTATGGTTTCTCTACATAGCTGCTTCAGCTATCAGCCTGAGAGCAGAGGTCAGCAATGGAACACAGTAATATTTTTAAAGGAAGTCTGCAATTTGAGAGAAACAATAGGAAACAGAAGCAGAAAGACAAAGTCAGGCGCTGGGAGAAAATCTGCGATGTTTACTGAACTGGACATGAGCCCTCTGTCCCCTTCAAGTTCCAGCCTCTTCCTGAAACCAATGCTTACAGTATAATTAAATATTTATTCAGTTGGTTTCAACTCCAATTGCACCACCCACAGAACCTGCCGTGTTAATCTGTGAACTTTGGCTTAACTAGAGCAAGGTTTCTGAGCTCTGCCCAGTTCCCACCTTTTTAACTCCTCCCCTTTGTCCATCTTTAATCCCCTTATTCCACAGAAGAGGTCCTGCCCATGAATTGCATGTAGGGCCAAGTGGGTGGACATGGAACAGTAGCTGACAGAAGCTCTAAACAAATGAGATTCCTAGGGAGGGGTCCTCAAGGTCTTTTGGAAGAAGATGACAGTATGCCCAGCAACCCTCTGAAATACTAAGGAAGGTGTTGGTTTATGTCTGGTAGCATAGGCGGAAGCCACATGATTTACTTTGACCACTAAAGGAAATAATGACTTCAACAGGGTGGGAGATGTGTGGAGCAACCTCCAGTCCACTGCTTCTCCATGAGGTATGGGCTTCTTGGGCAAGAATTCTATCCCTATCTTTATACTTCCATAGTGCTTATCATATAGAGTACATACATAGAATTTTATCCCCATCTCTATATTTCTGCTGCTGCTGCTGCTAAGTCGCTTCAGTCGTGTCCAACTCTGTGCAACCCCAGAGACGGCAGCCCACCAGGCTCCCCCGTCCCTGGGATTCTCCAGGCAAGAACACTGGAGAGGGTTGCCATTTCCTTCTCCTAACATCGTTTCAATGGCTTACTTCCTAAGCCATGTCTAGCTCTTTGTGAACCCATTAACTTTAGCCCTCCAGGCTTCTTTGTCCATGGGATTTTTCCAGGCAAGAGTCCCTATCTCTGTATTTCTGACACAGTGTTTATCAAATACAGTAAGTCCCCTATATGCAAACCTTTAAGCTGCAAACTTTCCAAAGTTTGCAAAGATGTGAGCACGTGTACCAGCCCCTGTATGCCAGCTGTTTGTCCTGTACCACTATACTTTTCAAGGTACTATACTGTAAGATTTTAAATGTTCTCTTTATTTCTTGTGTTTGTTTTTTATCTATGTATTTTTTTGGTGGAAAGCATCAAATCCTATTACAGAATAGTACTATTTAGCTGATTGTGTTAGTTAGGTACCTAGGCTAACTTTTGGACTTACAAACAAATCAGACTTACAAACATGGTCTCCAAATGGAACTGATTCATATATATATAGGGGACTTACTGTAATAAGTGACTAGTAATGGTGGTTGTTTGAATAAATGATCAGTTTCTTCATTCTATTTCACCTCTGAGACCATATTTAAAAAAAAAAAAATTAATAGGTGACCAGGGTCTTCTTACTATGATTACCAGGGGGATTGCCTAAGAACCAACACTGGCTTGAACAGTACTTCTCAAACTAGGCATCTTTTTAATACAAAGATTCTGGTTTAGGTGGTCTATGAAGAGATCTGAGATCTGCATTTTTCACACGATCCCAAATGATGCTGGTTTTGCTGGTTCACAGAACACAAAAGGTTAGAAGACACCTGATCATCCAACAATATCATAATGATTACTAGTCCAGAGTGATACTAGGCTGAAAATGACATGAGGATGAAGAGAGAGATTACAGAAAACTCACAGAGAATAGGTGAGCCATAGTACAGAATGCACTGATTTTTGTGAGCCAAATAAGCTTTTAGCCTACTATGGTTCGACTGTTGCAGAATATATACTATTTGGTGATTCCTCTGTTCTTTTAAATGAGGTGTTCATTTGAAATGTAGCCAGCTGTCAGCAAGCTTGGAACAGGTTGAAAGTTTTGGGGTTGATGCCAATTTCCTGACCTTTCCACCCAGAAGAGAAATGTCTCCAGATTTTTTACAAAGCTTAGACTCTAGGACATAGCATTCTGTATAAACATGCCAGAGGAATCAATCTATTGAATATGAAGTTAAGGAAAATAATATCAGCTACTTAGAGTTAAAAATGAATTGTCAATAAACTTGTATAACTTTCTAGACACTACCCAATAATCTCTTACAGATACAAAATCTTGAGCCCAGAATTTCTACTAGCCATTCTGCATCATTCTACTTTAACATACTTCACATGTATTTCACACATACCTTGCTGTTTTCCTTCTCACATCCATGAAAGTTGATTCCTCTTAAACTTTTGGGAAATCAGGGCAAAACAGCTTCACACATTTATCCACAGCACAAAGAAACATGTTAAATCGCAGAGAACATCTTAAGAAATGTTCTATACACATAGATCCCTCTTTCTTAAGTCCAGTGATCTTTCTGATTCTATGATAATCAAGATTTTGATCCTTTAGAACACATTTCTGTTAAGGTATTCATTTTTAAATGTTTTTCCTCCAAAACTGCTCTGCTTCTCAAAAATCTCTCAATTTAACCCCATGAAATCTTATTCATTTCTCTTATTCATGTATTTTCTATTTTCTTGATTGTCACTGTGGCATAAACATCAAACAAATTTCATCTGGCCTGAAAGTGAAAGTCACTCAGTTGTGTCCGACTCTTTGTGACCCCATGGACTATACAGTCCACAGAATTCTCCAGGCCAGAATACTGGAGTGGGTAGCCTCTCCCTTTTCCAGGGGATCTTCCCAACCCAGGGCATGAACCCAGGTCTCCTGCATTGCAGGCGGCTTCTTTACCAGCTGAGCCACAAGGGAGGCCCAGGAATACTGGAGTGGGTTGCCTATCCCTTCTCCAGCAAGTCTTCCTGGCCCAGGAATCAAACCAGGGTCTCCTGCATTGCAGGTGGATATTTTACCAACTGAGCGATCAGGGAAGCCCAACCAGATGTCAGTATTTCCAGATTTTACTCAATTATATATCTCACCAAACTCCAGGAATCTCACCCCAAGGTATATCACATTGATTGTGAGAAATGATACCAACATGCAAATAACAAAATACAGTGTATGATAAATTATTTTGTTGCATATTCTCTGAGCCTACTTTTTAAAAAGATGGCAATAAATAAAAACAAGGTGATTCTACCAAGCTGACTTATTATTTAACGAACTATTGTGGAACTTCAGCTTAAATACTAAGTATAAAAGGACTGAAATAGTAGATTTTTCAAGCCAGAGCTTATGATTGTAAGATAAGCAAGCAATATAAGGAAATTTGCTAATGAAGTACCCAGGCCTCACTCAGAATAGCTATCATTGAAACTATGGGAGGAACCCAGCTCACCATGCAACCTGCTGATTCCTCTGTTCCAGGCTATGTATCTCCCTTCCAGAATGGACTGTCTTCATTATTCCTTGTATGGTTCCCAGATGCTTCACATCTGAGTGGGTACTATTCGCAAATAGCCAGCTCACAATACGATATTCTAATGGTGAAATTAAAAGTATTAGTCGCTCAGTCGTGTCCGACTCTTTGAGACCCCATGGACTTAGCCCTCCAGGCTCCTCTGTCCATGGAATTCTCCAGGCAAGAATACTGGAGTGGGTCGCCATTCCCTTCTCCAGAGGATCTTCCTGATCCAGGGATCAAACCCAGGTCTCCTGCATTGTAGGCAGATTCTTTACCTCCTAAGCTACCAGGGAAGCCCAATCCTAATGGTACTAAGCCTTGTTTCTAAGTTTGTCTAAGGTACCATTTGTATTGTGGTAGCAGCCATGACACACAGTTGGCTTGAGTTGATATGTTTTAAGGGTTTATTAATATATGTTGCTTCTAAAATACATGTAAAGCAGCTCATCAGTCTTATTCAGTATCATCCTTCAGGTTTCTCTGATTATCTCATTTTTAAGTTTAAATATATCCTCTTAGATGTTATTTTTTACATATTTTATTCATAATTCTTTCTCAATGGTAATGCGAATACCTTGAGGACAGCGAGTGTCATATAAACCCATGTAATGTTTTCTATGGGTGGTTTAGCATGTAAGAAGTTCTCAAAAACAAACAAAAATGTTACTTAAATTGCTATTTTACTAAATTTAACTTCTTTTTCAAATAAATATCCTTTATATACATTTGTGTGTAAGTGTATTTGAGACATAAAGACTTAACACATGAAACTAATGTGGTTAAAAGAAACTAAATTATCCTCAATATGATATGGATAAATAAATTGTGGCATAGCTGTATAATAGAGCATTATTCTTTCAATAACTCTATGCTTTGGAAAATATTTAACTTTAAATGTTCAGAATATAATGTTAGACTTTTAAAAATCAAGATAAAAAGTAAATCTTTCCACCAGTTGCTAATAATGATCTCTAGGAGTAGTAAATATATTTGTCAGAACTCTTGGATGATTCAGCAAAAAAAGAGGAATTTATTAATATAATACCAGTTTATATCATGTGACTTCTTAAGGATGGCAGTGCACTGAGCCTCAGGAAAAACTAAAATGAGGAGTTCGGATGCTGTCAGGACTCTCTCTTTGGAAAAAAAAGAAAAAATAACAATAATAACTCAATCATATCAATAATTATATTAAATGTCAACACTTTAAATAAATCTTAGGGTGTGTCAGACTTGGTTTGAAAACACAAATGATAACACAGAGCCATGTATATACTGGATAGGTAGATAAGTTAAAAAGACACACTTTAAAAATAAGGACACAGATTGAAAATAAAAGGATATAAAAAGATATTTTATGTAAACACTAATCATGGGAAGATTGGTATGATTATATTGATATCAGAGACGAAATTTAAGTATTAACCAGGGCTGGATGAAGCACAAGCTGGAATCAAGATTGCCAGGAGAAATATCAATAACCTCAGATACGCAGATGACACCAGCCTCACGACAGAAAGTGAAGAAATAAAAAGCCTCCTGATGAAAGTGAAAGAGGAGAGTGAAAAAGTTGGCTTAAAGCTCAACATTTAGAAAACTAAGATCATGGCATCCGGTCCCATCACTTCATGGCAGATAGATGGGGAAACAGTGGAAACAGTGGCTGACTTTATATTTTTGGGCTCCAAAATCACTGCAGATGGTGATTGCAGCCATGAAATTAAAAGACGCTTACTTCTTGGAGGGAAAGTTATGACCAACCTAGACAGCATATTGAAAAGCAGAGACATCACTTTGTCAACAAAGGTCCATCTAGTCAAGGCTATGGTTTTTCGAGTGGTCATATATGGATGTGAGAGTTGGACTATAAAGAAAGCTGAGTGCCAAAGAATTGATGCTTTTGAACTGTGGTGTTGGAGAAGACTCTTGAGAGTCCCTTGGACTGCAAGGAGATCAAATCAGTCAATTCTAAAGGAAATCAGTCCTGAATATTCATTGAAATGACTGATGCTGAAGCTGAAACTCCAATACTTTGGCCACCTGATGCGAAGAACTGACTCACTGGAGAAGACCCTGATGCTGGGAAAGATTGAAGGCGGGAGGAGAAGGGGACAACAGAGGATGGCATGGTTGGATGGCATCACTGACTCAATGAACATGGGTTTGGGTAGACTCCAGGAGTTGTTGATGGACAGGGAGGCCTGGTATGCTGCGGTCCATGGCATCACAAAGAGTCAGACATGACAGAGCAACTGAACTAAACTGAAAGGAAATTTTTTGAATGCAAAACATAGATGGAAAATATAGAACTCTTGTCTCAGGAATTAATAGAAAACTCATACAAAAACTAGTGAAGACAGAATATTTCAACAAAACTATTAATCTGCTCTGACTGATGTTTAGAAAATACTAGACAGTGGTTGGGCTTCCCAGGTGGCTCACTGGTAAAAGAATTTCCCGGCCAATGCAGGAGATGCAGGAGATGTGGGTTTTGTCCCTCAGTGGGGAAGATCCCCTGGAGAAGGAAATGGCAACCTACTCCAGTATTCTTGCCTGGGAAATCCTATGGACAGAGGAGCCTGGTGGACTACAGTCCACGGGGTCACAAAGAGTAGGACACCACTGAGCAAACACGCCCGAGACAGTGATTGCAGAAAATATTCAAGTGTGCATTGAAAATTTGCCAAAATGTAGTATATACTAAGCCATATTATAAATCTTAATAAATTATTGAAAAACTAATATCATTTAAAGAGAACTCTAAGAAAGTTAAAAGGCAAACCACAAAAATACGGAAATAAATACCATTTGGCATAGCTAAAGGAGTACAACAGAGAAGGCAATGGCACCCCACTCCAGTACTCTTGCCTGGAAAATCCCATGGATGGAGGAGCCTGGTAGGCTGCAGTCCATGGGGTGGCGAAGAGTCAGACACAACTGAACGACTTCACTTTCACTTTTCACTTTCATGCATTGGAGAAGGAAATGGCAACCCACTCCAGTGTTCTTGCCTGGAGAATCCCAGGGATGGGGGAGCCTGGTGGGCTGCCGTCTCTGGGGTCGCACAGAGTTGGACACGACTGAAGCGACTTAGCAGCAGCAGCAAAGGAGTACAAAGTGGATACCTCAAAGGAAGAGAACTCAGAGAGGGAAAGAGATGTGGTAGGAGACATATATATAAATACACTTATGTATAATATTGGGGCTTCCCTGGTGGCTCACACAGTAAAGAAATGCCCTGCGATGCAGGAGACCTCAGTTTGATTTCTTGGTTGGGAAGATTCCCCTGGAGAAGGGAATAGCAACACACTCCTTTGCCTGGAGAATTCCATGGACAAAGGAGCCTTGGTAGGTCACAAAGAGTTGGAAACAACTGAGCGATTAACTCTTTTTTATATAAAATATGTTACTTTATGTGTATTATTTTGATAAAGTTAAATATAAATTATATCAACAATGTGTGTGTATTAGTCACTCAGTCGTGTCCAGCTCTTTGTGACACCATGGGTTGTAGCCCGCCAGGTTCCTCTGTCCATGGAATTCTCCAGCAAGAGTAACTGGTGTGGGTTGCCATTCCCTTCTCCAAGGGATCTTCATTTAATAAAGCACAAAAAATATACTTAATCTTAATAAGTACTAATATCTTCTGCTTCAAAATTAATCTTAATAAATTAGAGAAGAAAAGACACCAACTTGTTAAAGAACCTTTATATTACTTCAAATATTGATATTGTGCTTAAAGGTAAAATGTGAGAAGCAATATTATTAAAGCAAGATACAGTATGCATTATCATCCTTAATATTTAACAATGTTCTACAAATTCTAACTGATGTACAATGGAAATAAAAAGATAAAAGAAACATACATAGTTCTCAGTATCTAATTGGTATAATCATCTGTGTGCCTGAGTGTATGATGTCACTTCAGTCATGTTCGGCTCTTTGCAATCCTATGGATTGGAGCCGGATAGGCTTCTCTGTCCATGGGATTCTCCAGAATACTAGAGTCGGTTGCCATGCCCTCCTCCAGGGGATCTTCCCAACCCAGAGACTGAACTGCATCTCTTATGTCTCTTGCATTGGCCAGGCAGTTTCTTTACCACTATGCCATCTGGGGAGCATGTAAAATTAAAAATCTTAAATAAAAATGCCAGTTTTAAGTTTTCTCTGAAGGTACAATTACAGATTTTTTTAAACTTTTGCTTATCTCTATTCTTAATATTTATAATTTCAAAATTATAAATATTAAATGTTCACTTGAAGTGCAAATGTGAGAACAATTCTGTTTATATTCACAATTCAAAATTTTCATATTTTACTCAAGTGTAAATTCTAAGAATCAAAAAAGTTAAAGAAGTATTTACTGGAAGCATGTGTTTCATCAGTTTTCTGAGACAAAACAAGTTTTATGTACAAACATATAAAATTCCACCCATATGTTGAAATTTATTATAATTTTAGAAAATTTCCCCAAGATTGCAAAACAGTACAACATAAATTGTTCATAGATGAATGAGGTTAATCATCTTACATTTTAAAGATACAATCAATTTAAAAGGATTTTAGGGGCAAGATGCACCAAATATATCCTAAGTTCAGCAAGTTTTCCCTCTGTAGTTCAACAGGTTATTCTACATTCCTTCAGAATTCCTCCTCATTTAGATGTCTGAATTAATGTGAGTAAAAGAGACATTTGTTATTCTGATTCCTCCTCTTTCCTCCCTTTAGACTCAGGAAAGTAATATAGCCATCTTTCATTTCCTCAGACAAAGCAGTTTAATAAGTTAATGATGTGTCCTCCGTGACATCAAATTTAAAGTAGCTGGCAGTACCTAAAGATGTAACTTCAACCCGCTGTGACAACGCTAATGGGTGATGCCTTGCTGGAGTTCAATAACATCTATATCTGTGATGATTAGTTGGCCAGGGTATACCATGACTTTTATAATTCTGCCCTTTGAAAGCAAATTGTTCAACTTAGAAAGTCTACAAAAAATGTATCTTGCCACTGTAATAGTGATCTCTACAATAGTGATCAATTGCATCTTTGTAATAATTTTATTTATTTATTTCTGGCTGTGCTGGGTCTTCCTTGCTGCTAGGGCTTTCTCTCTCATCTCAGTGAACGGGGGCTTCTCTCCAGTAGCGATGCGCAGGCTTCTCATTGTGGTAGCTTCTCTTATTGCCCAGCTCAGGCACCAGGGCACTCAGGCTTCAGTAGCTGTGGCACGTGGACTCAATAGTTGCAGCTCCTGGGCGCTAGAGCACAGGCTCAATAGCTGTGGTGCATGGACTTAGATGCTCCGAGGCATCTGGGATTTTTCCAGATCAAGGATCAAACCCATGTCTCCTGCATTGACATGCAGATTCTTTACCACCGAGCCACCTGGGAAGCCATGATCAACTGTATTTTAAAAACAATATTCAACAAACAAATGAAATGACCAACTTAAGCATTATTACTCTAAAAACTGGAGATCAGGTTTCAAGGCATGGGTATGCATGTCTCTGCATCAATTTTTTTTTTAATATTTAAAATCTTCCATGAAAAAGTCCTCAATGGAATTTTTTTTTTCTATTCATTCATTTCAAATCCTCTCTATAATTTACATGATTACCATTTAGATAATTGCTGCTGCTGCTAAGTCGATTCAGTTGTGTCCGACTCTGTGCGACCCCATAGACGGCAGCCCACCAGGCTCTCCCGTCCCTGGGATTCTCCAGGCAAGTTAGATAATTGAGCTATATGCTAACTTCTAATGCAGGACTACCTTCTTTCGGAAACAAATACAGATTTATACAAGATTTGGATATATTTTAATTAAAGTCTTTTCATATGTTTATGATTTATTTAAAATTTTGAAACACTAATGATAGTAAAGCTAACCTTTAAGAAAAAAAAGCTTACATATGTATTTTATAGTATTTCCCTTCAAAATCTTATCTCGTCACTCTAAATATGGGCTCTTTTAATGTGAATTCATAGCCAGACCTCAGAAGGTCATGATCACTCTGAATATTTGGAGCAGTAAGCACATTTTTCAGTAAGAGTGCCTAATTTTCATCAGTTCAAAAAATATCAGTGAACTAGAAATGTGAAGGTAACAATTTTGGGGCCAAAGGAGAGGACTTTATTTTTATTTATTCTATAGTGACATTTCTCTGACTCCCTAGAATTATAAATTTGACCATTTTATAATTTTACTATAATTCTTATTCAAGGACAAATTGTGTACCCAGACTTCTGTGTACTTGGTAGCTTCCTATCATGTATGATAGTATTTCACATAAGATGATTTAGTGTTTTTACAATGCTTTCTTCATAAAATTGTTTACTTAGATTTATCTATATTTACATGAGAGTTTCTAATTAATCAAGATTTTTGGTTATTACCATGTTCAATACATATGAATTAGAATCACAGCATTTTATAAAGATAAGAAGTTTAATAGATATTGTTTCTTATCTTCCAGGCAAAGGATGAATATTGTTCATATCACCCTTAAAAGATGATCAGTTTTCAGCCTCTATCTAGATGTTTCTAGTGACAAGGAACTCTCTACATGACAAGCTTATCCAATTCATTTTTGATAACTCTAGTTATTAGGAAGTTATGAATCCACCTTAAGGAATCTAAATTTCATCCTAAGACTGAAAGGAAACCACTAAAAGGATTTATGCTTTAATGTATGCGTTGAAGTGCAAAGAATGAAGAAGAGCTTTTTAAAAGATCAGCTAAGAGGCTGTTACAGGTACTCAGGTATAATTTTTTGATGGTGATCTAGACAAGGCTAGCATAGACATAAAAAACTTTACAATTTTTTAGGAGATTAAAAAAAACAATTTAGTACTTGTTTGCATTTAGAGGGAAAGAGAGTTGAAAAGAATGACAGGTTTCTAAATGGAGAATGATAATTTTAAAGAAATAAAATCTCAAAAAGATGATCAGTTTTGAAAATAATGTTGACTTTGTGGTGGCTCTACGGCACGATGAAGCTCATATAAGAAATCCAGACTCAAAACATGCATTTCAGAATCTTAAGAGGGAAAATGTAAATGAAGCCATAAAAGTGGATGAGATTGCAATTCAACAATAAAAGAACAAACAACCTAGCTCCTAAAAGGGCCAAAAATATGAACAGACTTTTCTCCAAAGATGAAATTGGTTGTTTAGTCGCCAAGTCACGCACAACTCTTTTGTGACCCCATGGACTGCAGACCACCAGGCTCCTCTGTCGATCGGATTTCCCAGACAAGAATACTAGGGTGAGTTGCCATTTCCTTCTCCAGGGAATCTTCCCAACCTAGGGATCAAACCCACATGTTTTTTGCACTGACAGGTGAATTCTTAACCAGTAAGTCACTAGGGCTTCCCTGGTGGCTCAGACGGTAAAGTGTCTGCCAGCAACGTGGGAGACCCGGGTTCGATTCCTGGGTAGGGAAGATCCCTTGGAGAAGGAAATGGCAACCCACCCTAGTATTTGTGCCTGGAAAATCCCATGGAAGGAGGAGCCTGATAGGCTACAGTCCATGGGGTCACAAAGAGTAAGACACAACTGAGCGACTTCATTCACTCACTCACTCAAGTCACTAGGAAAGCCCAAAGATGAAAGATGAAATACAAACGACCAACAAGTACGTGAAAAGATGTCCAATATCGTTTGCCATCAGAGAAAAACATATTAAAATGACAAATAGATACCATTTCACACTTATTAGCATGGTTAGAGTGCTTCCCAGGTGGCGCAATGGTAAAGAATACACAGGAGACTCAGAGATTTGGGTTCGATCCCTGGATCGAGAAGATCTCCTGGAGTAGGAAATGGCAACCCACTCCAGTATCTGTGCCTGGAAATTTCATGGACAAATGAGCCTGGGGACTACAGTCCCTGGGGTCACAAAGAGTCAGACACAACTGAGTAACTGAAGACATAGCACAGCATCAGATCAGATCAGTTGCTTAGTCGTGTCCGACCCTTTGCGACCCCATGAATCGCAGCACGCCGGGCCTCCCTGTCCATCATCAACTCCCGGAGTTCACCCAGACTCACGTCCATCAAGTCAGTGATGCCATCCAGCCATCTCATCCTCTGTCGTCCCCTTCTCCTCCTGCCCCCAATCCCTCCCAGCATCAGAGTCTTTTCCAATGAGTCAACTCTTCTCATGAGGTGGCCAAAGTACTGGAGCTTCAGCTTCAGCATCATTCCTTCCAAAGAAATCCCAGGGCTGATCTCCTTCAGAATGGACTGGTTGGATCTCCTTGCAGTCCAAGGGACTCTCAAGAGTCTTCTCCAACACCACAGTTCAAAAGCATCAATTCTTCGGCCCTCAGCCTTCTTCACAGTCCAACTCTCACATCCGTACATGACCACAGGAAAAACCATAGCCTTGACTAGACAAACCTTTGTTGGCAAAGTAATGTCTCTGCTTTTGAATATGCTATCTAGGTTGGTCATCACTTTCCTTCCAAGGAGTAAGCGTCTTTTAATTTCATGGCTGCAGTCACCATCTGCAGTGATTTTGGAGCCCAGAAAAATAAAGTCTGACACTGTTTCCACTGTTGCCCCATCTGTTTCCCATGAAGTGATGGGACCGGATGCCATGATCTTCGTTTTCTGAGTGTTGAGCTTTAGGCCAACTTTTTCACTCTCCACTTTCACTTTCATCAAGAGGCTTTTGAGTTCCTCTTCACTTTCTGCCATAAAGGTGGTGTCATCTGCATATCTGAGGTTATTGATATTTCTCCTGGCAATCTTGAATCCAGCTTGTGTTTCTTCCAGCCCAGCGTTTCTCATGATGTACTCTGCATATAAGTTAAATAAACAGGGTGACAATATACAGCCTTGATGAACTCCTTTTCCTATTTGGAACCAGTCTGTTGTTCCATGTCCAGTTCTAACTGTTGCTTTCTGACCTGCATACAAATTTCTCAAGAGGCAGGACAGGTGGTCTGGTATTCCCATCTCTTGAAGAATTTCCCACAGTTTATTGTGATCCACACAGTCAAAGGCTTTGGCATAGTCAATAAAGCAGAAATAGATGTTTTTCTGGAACTCTCTAGCTTTTTCCATGATCCAGCAGATGTTGGCAATTTGATCTCTGGTTCCTCTGCCTTTTCTAAAACCAGCTTGAACATCAGGAAGTTCACGGTTCACATATTGCTGAAGCCTGGCTTGGAGAATTTTGAGCATTACTTTACTAGCGTGTGAGATGAGTGCAATTGTGCGATTGTGCAATTGAGTGCAATAGCACAGCATGGTTATAGTTAAAAAAAATAGATAACAAGTGTTGGCAAGAATATGGAGGTATGGAATCTCTTGTACACTGCAGGTGAAGTCATGTAGCCTCTTTGGAAAATTGTTTGGCAGTTTCTCAAAAAGTCAAACACAGATTTACTACATGGTCTAGTGATTCCACTCCTAGATATGTATCCAAGAGGAAAAAAATATATGTCCACACAAAAACTTACCAAGTTCATAGCAATATTATTCGTAGCAGCCAAAAAGTAAAAAAACCTAATATCCACCAGTTGATGAATAAATAAGAAGTGGCATGGCAACACAATGAAATAGTATTATTCAGTAATAAAAAAGGAATAAAGTACTGACACTGCCAGAACGTAGCTGAATGTTTACAACACTGTGCTGAGTGAAAGGAGACACAAAGGACCGTATATTATATGACTCCATTTACATGAAATGCCCAGAACTGGCAAATTTTTAGAAACAGAAAGTAGCTTAATAGTTGGATATGGGGAGGAGTGGAGGAAATGAGGAGTGACCAACTGTTTATGGGTACTGAGTTTCTTTGGAAAATGATAAAAATGTTTTGAAATTAAAGATGGTGATGGCTACACCATGCTATGAATATACTAAAAGCCACTGAGCTCTACACTTTCAGTGGATGAATTGTATAATCTGTGAATTATATATCAATTTTTTAAGTGGATGAGATTGATCCTAGAAAAATGTACGAAGTAAAACAATAGGAAAGCCTAGACAGACCACCGGAGAAGGTGATGGCACCCCACTCCAGTACTCTTGCCTGGAAAATCCCATGGACGGAGGAGCCTGGTGGGCTGCAGTCCATGGGGTCGCTAAGAGTCGGACACGACTGAGTGACTTCACTTTCACTTTTCACTTTCCTGCATTGGAGAAGGAAATGGTGACCCACTCCAGTGTTCTTGCCTGGAGAATCCCAGGGACGGCGGAGCCTGGTGTGCTGCCGTCTATGGGGTCGCACAGAGTCGGACACAACTGAAGTGACTTAGCAGCAGCAGCAGCAGCAGACAGACAGACCACTGAAGAGCAAAGATGTTTCAGAAATGGAAGAAGAGGAGGCCACAGTGGAAACCAAGCAGAGGAAACTGAAAAGTCAAGAGGAGTGTGCTGATATCAGCTCCTGGGAGTGTGATAGTCATTCAGTCATGCTGTACTCTTTGTGACCCCATGGACTGTAGCCCACCAGGCTCCTCTGTCTGTGGAATTTTCCAGGCAAGAATACGGAAGTGAGCTGCGATTCCCTTCTCCAGACGATCTTTCCAACCCAGGGATCGAACCTGGGTCTCCCACATGTCAGGCAGATTCTTTACCATGTGAGCCACTCCTGGGAAAGCCAACTGCTAAACAGTAAAGAAAGGGAGGCATATTTAAGGCCATGATGGAAGTATTTACACCAAAGAAACTGTCAACACTACAAGTCAGGGCTTTCTTTTTCAAAAAGTTGGTTTATTAGTACATCATATGTTGTTACTTAAGGGTACTGAAGTACTAAGTGTAGTTTCAAATCATTTTACATATGTTTTTACATGAGTCCTCTTACCTACCTAAGAGGTAGGTCCTGTTATTATTCTTAACTATGAAAAAACTGGGGGAGAAGGCAATGGCACCCCACTCCAGTACTGTTGCCTGGAAAATCCCATGGGTGGAAGAGCCTGGTAGGCAGCAGTCCACGGGGTCGATAAGAGTCAGACACGACTGAGCAACTTCACTTTCACTTTTCACTTTCATGCATTGGAGAAGGAAATGGCAACCCACTCCAGTGTTCTTGCCTGGAGAATCCCATGGACAGAGAAGCCTGGTAGGCTGCTGTCCATGGTGTCGCACAGAGTCGGACACGACTGAAGCGACTTAGCAGCAGCAGCAGCAGCATGAAAAAACTGGGGATTTCTGGGTGGCTCAGACAGCAAAGAAGACAGTCAAGACAGTAAAGATCTCCCATGGGTTCGATCCCTGGATTGGAAAGATCCCCTGGAGAAGGGAATGGCTACCCACACTAGTATTATTGCCTGGAGAATTCCATGGACATAGGAGCCTGGTGGGTTGGGAAAGAGTTGGACACGACTGAACAGCTAAGAGTTATGAGGAAACTGAGTCTCAGAGATGCTGAGTGGCTTCCCAAGGTCATGCAGCTAATCAGTGTCAGAACTGAGACCAGACAGTCTGTCTTCAGAGACCTGAACACACAGCAACACAGTGTCTTCAATGCCAAGGGATGACACTGCTTCCAGAAAAGGGTTATCATCAGTAGTGCCAAATGCTTCTGAAAGGTCAAATAATTAAAGAAAAACTCAAACGTATTCACTGGGTTTAGCAAAAAATGAGTCATCAGTGACCTTGCAAGAACACTTTCAGTGGCCTGAAAAGATGTCTATTTCTGTGAAATGAGAAACAACAAAGGATTTTAAAAAATCATGTGGCCTCTTCATTGACTTCCTTCAGTAGCCACTGGAGCTGTTCATATTCTCCAGTTGGAGTGAAGACTTGGTCAAGAAAGGCAAGGGGAGCAGGAAGCCCATGGCAGTACCAGGGAAATCACCGCTACTGGAAAAAACCTGAAATGAATAGACACAAAAACAGTCTACCAACTTAGTTTTCATGAGCAATGCACTTCTCATAAGGAACCAGCAAGTGTTAAAGACACAGATAAGCAATTTGAACACCCATTTAAAGCCATAGTCATGTCTTGAAAGTGACACAAATTACCATATGTCTATGAAAACATTTTATCCACTATCTTTAAAAAAAACAACTCTATTTGTACCAGTACATACATAGATAGATATGTTTAACTTACTCCTTCTTTAAAAGAAAAAAATTTACTAATGCTTGTTTCTAATGTGTCCCTGGCCCCTTGCATCATATAACAGCAGTCCCCAACCTTTTGGGCACCAGGAATGGATTTCACGGAAGACAATTTTTCCACGATGCAGGGAGTGAGGGGATGGTTTGGAAATGATCCAACTGCATCACATTTATTGTGCACTTTATTTCTATTATTATTACATCAGATCCACCTCAGATCATCAGGCATTAGATCTCAGAGGTTGGGGACCACTGTCGTATACAGTCTTGGTCCCAACTGAAATTAAAATTTCCATGTGCCAATAATATTAACCACTAATGAAAGAAAAACACGATGATATCTATGGAAATATATAAAATTAATTGTGTTGGAGTTATATATTTTGTGTATGTATATATATATGTGTGTGTGTGTATATATATATATATATATATATAGTGGTGGTTTAGTTGCTAAGTCACGTCCAATTCTTAAGACCCCATGGACTGTAGCCCGCCAGGCCCCTCTGTCCGTGGGATTTTTCAAGGCAAGTATACTGGAATGAGTTGCCATCTCCTTCTCCATGGAATCTTCTTGACCCAGAAACAGAACCTGGGTCTCCTGCATTGCAGGTGGTCTCCTTCATTGCATACAGACTCTTTACTAAGTCCCCAGGGAAGCCATATATATATATGACTTATATATATGACATATATGACATATGACATATATATATATATATGTCAACAGTGATGGTGAAACAGAGAAATCATAGGCTTTTAGAACCATGATAGGCAAAACTTTAAATATTACTTATGTGGCATTTACAACTTCATCAGCAGTCTTCAAAATTTTCATTCTCTTTGGGCCAGTAATACCACTATTGGAAATATATCCAAGAGGAATTAATCTGAAATACCAAAAATAAATTTGGGGCCAAAAAAAAAAAACCTGTAAAAATTTGCAGAAACACAAACATGCTAGATATTTTCATTTGACTCACAAGAGATTGCCCCTCTCTTCCAGCCTGCTTTATATAATGAGAGGCTGGGCTGTTTAGACTGCATCAAAAGATTCCTTTTGCTTTGGCTTTCAGATAGATCTGGCCAACGGCAGATGTAGGCAGGGGAATAATCAGGATCTGGGAAAAGAGTAAAAGTGGGAGATTTTCTACTGAGACTCTCCTTTTTGGACCCCCAGGGCTAGCGGGTTTTCTGTGCCTCTCTACCCACAGCCTTGCCAGCAGAGAAGCAGCTCACTCCACACACGTGCTCTCTCCAGTTCCCTTTCCCTCCGTCCATATTGTGGCTAGCTTCTGGGTATTGCACCACTTGCACCACGGCACAAAAAAGGAGGTGAGTGCTAGTAATTATTTTGTGCAGAGAAAACAAGAATTAAAAATATTTGGTAAAGCAGCTTTATCTTTATTTCCAAATAGATTTGTTCTGATTTTTCTTGTTTAGCTTATTAGATTTTAGAATATTCTTTGGCTAGAGACATAATAGAAGACAATATGTTTTGCTGTTTTTTTTTTAAGAAGACAATCATTACATTGAACCATTTTTTTTCTTTTCTGTTGCATACCACTTCTGTGATTGTAGTGTTGTTTCTTTGTTTTGATATCTTTGGACAGAGAAATAAACACACATTATTTTAAATTAATTTTTCCTTGTCTTTGAAGCTCAGTCTATAAATGTGTTATTAAAACAGAAATTACTTGTTTTTCATCACTTAAATACTCGAAAACTGAAATTAATAACATATAAGATGAATTAGATTTTTCTGAACAAATTTTTTTTTTAATGTGAAAGCTTTTCATATAGAAAACCTGAAGTTAGTATCATACCTAACAGTGAAATACTGAGTAATTTCTCCCTACGATAGAAACATGCCAAGAATGTCGACTCTTTCTACCTCCACTCAGCATTATGCTGGTTGACATAACCCTTCCAGTAAGCGAGAAAAGGACATAAATTCAAGAAAATGAGAAAAGAGGAAATAAAACTGTCTTTACTTTCAGATTGTTTATTGCTTGCATAAAAAATTAAAGAATATAAAAAATAACTACTAGAATTAATGTCCTAACACAGCACAAGATTCAAGGTTAATTTACAAAAGTCAGCAAAAATGTCCTGTTCCTGCATAAAGTGGTATCAATTTTACATTGAAGAAACTGTTATCAAGCCCCAAGCCTTATTATTGGGTGGTTATTATATTCATATTCACATCATTTCACATATGAACAATTATTCACATATAAACAATAATCCATTACTAATTAGGCTTGAGTTTTAAAAGAAATGGAGAGGCAAGAAAAACTGATAGAGATAAGGTTACTGGGTCCAGACTGCAATTGTTTATTGCAGAGATGGAATCAGACACCACCTCTCAGAAATATTTACAATATTTTTTCTTCTTTAGAGTTTTTAAAGCATACTTTAAGAGGCCTATGATATCTATTCCCAATTCTCACTTCTATACAATTACAACAAAGCAGGAAATAGAATTCTATTCTCCAAGAGATAAGATATCCTACATTATAGATCTTAATAAATTGCTCTTCATAATTTACCTTAGTATTCTTAATAGCACCTTTACATCTGTCTTACCCACACACATCACATGGTTCTATTTTTCTGGTCATGGTGATGTATTTTGTACTCTGTATTTTGGTCCTATTTAGGTTAGGCACATTTCCAACTGATTTCTTATTGAGAGGAACCACAGCTATCCTTTGGAGTTTTCAGAACCATTTTTTCCCCATTTTCTCATCCTGCAAATGTTGTACTTTTCTAGAGCTCATGGAAGTCTTAGGTCTTCTGGGAGCCCTGGACTTAAAGGTCAGAGATTTACCCCCCTGGCTAAATTGAACAGGAAGTGAGGAGATAGAATTGATCCAGATAGAATCTGACCTGAATTTGCTCCTCACAGGCTGGCAATTTATGTTTGTTCCCCCCGACTTTGCTTTCTCCTGAGTTTACCATTTATCTAAAAACAACTTCCTGGGGCCTACGCTATTAAACACTAAATGGGCTTAGGACTATGCTCGGAGGCATTTAGTAAATGTTCGTAGAATACAGCCTATTCAACAAATGATCTTGAAAGTTCCAACTTCTTATCCCAATGGAAATTCTAACACTTAACAAATAACTGCTTGAGAAATAAAACTTGAGATTCTAACCCTCGAAAAATAACTGTTTTAAAAGGAACCTCTTAAAAGCCAAGAAGAAATTAAATCTTGTATTAAATTTTAAATATTTAATATTTAATAATATTTCTTGTCCATTACAATGTCTATAATGTCCCCTCAACAAGAAATAGGTTGGGAACATAAGATGACCTGATGATCTCAGTTGTCTTTTTAGTCTCATAGTTTTATGAATATATAATATTCATCATTTTAATTGAGCCTACATTATTACCTCTTTCAATTCTAATCATGAATGAACATATTTCAAAGTGTACCATAGAATGTAGAACAAATTTTAATGTGCTATTTATAAGTATACATATGTATATATACCAATTGCATTTTATTTCTCTACTTTTATATTCTTTGACGTTAGCATTACTTCTTTTTCTGACTTAGGGACTGTTTGGTTACTGTCAACAAAACTCAGTGAATAAAGTTTAAGCAAAAGAAGAAAAGTAAGAATGTCTCTTGGGCTTCCCCAGTGGCTCAGTTATAAAGATTCTGCCTGCCAAAAAAATAAAAAATAAAAAAAGAACCTGCCTGCCAATGTAGGAGACACAGGTTCAATCCCTGGTCCAAGAAGATCCCACGCACCAAGCAGCAACTAAGCCCTGAACCACAACTACTGAGCCTGTGCTCTAGAGACTGTGAACCATGCCTACTGAGCCCAAGCACCGCAGCTACTGAAAGCTACACACCCTGGAGCCCTGCTCTGCAGCAAGAGAAGCCACCACAGTGAGAAGCCTGTGCACTGCACCTAGAGAGTAGCCCCACTCACCACAACCAAAGAAAAAGCCCTCATAGCAACAAAGACCCAACACAGCCAAAAAAATAAATAACAAAATAAATAAATAAAATTTTTAGAAAAAGAATGTCTTGTAAAATTCAATGGTAAATTTCAATAGTCAAATCTCAAAAAGAACTAGAACTAGGGACTGAAAGTCAATAAACAAAGTTATCTGCACCTTCTCTTCTGTGAGTGAAGAAAGTGACTGAAAGTCTCTCAGTCATGTTCCATTCTTTGTGACCCCATGGACTGTACAGTCCATGGAATTCTCCAGGCCAGAATGCTGGAGTGGGTAGCCTTTCCCTTCTCCAGGGTAGAAGAAATAAAAGGGAAAAGGGGGTGGCGGAAAGATTGTGAAAAATAAATAGAAAATTCCTTTTTATGTCCACTAAATGTTTATCCTCTAAACAAGGGTTTCTCAACCTCAGCAACACTGTCATTTTGACTGCAGTAACCCTTTGTTGTAGGGGCTGTTCTGTACATCATAAGATGTTTCATAACAACTTACATCCTGGGACTTCACAGTAGATGCCAGCACTATCCTAACTCACCCGTCCCTCCCCATCCATGTGATAACCAAAAATGTCTCGAGATGCTACCAAGTGTCCCATTGGGGGAAAAATGCCCCTGCTTGAGAACCACTGCTCTAAAGTTACCCTAGTAGCACTTTTAAGTAAATTATAAATAATTTAAATATAATCATATATATGTACATATGTAAGATCACATATGGGGCTGAAGTGTTAGTCACTCAGTCATGTCTGACTCTTTGTGACTGCATGGACTGTAGCCCACCAGGCTCCTCTGTCCATGGAATTCTCCAGGCACAAATACTAGAGTGAGTAGCCACTCCCTGCTCCAGGGGAACTTTCCAATTCAGGGATCGAACCCGGGTCTTCTGCCTGCAGTGCAGAAGAAAACAATGCCTTCATAAATATCGTGCATGTTCTCTGAGTTCTGTTCTCTTCCCCATGAATCGCAAAGTTTGTCTTCAGGAACCCAGATTGTGTGAACATAATCACACCCTTTAGACTAAGAGATGTATAAGAATATAGAAAAAATATTTCAGCAACTCTGGAGAAAAAAATCCAAAAATGTAGGGCCTGCCCTCTGCCCAGGAGGCTGGCAAACCTCCACACACACACACACAAAAAGAGGTAGCAAATTGAAAAAAGTAATTGCTTCTATAAAATTTGTGCTCGAGTTGACCCTGTTCCATACCTCTCCCACATCTCTGCCTACCTTGTGTCTAACTCCAATTTGTGATTGAATCCTGCTGTTTATTTCAGCTTGGAAATTTCCAGCATCAGTTTCTTGGTTGACCTGCTTCTCTAGTCTTCAGCCCATAACTTTGCCTCTGAGCTCTATTATCTCAAGCAATGAGAATACACTGAAATAGGGAAGATTGGCCTACCCTGGAAGGTGAACAGTGAATAATTACAATACAGGGTGATGAGTTTTGTTGAAAAAAAATTATAAGGGTCTTCTGAATTGAACTATGCCCCATAAAAAGATATATTGAAGTCCTAATCCCTAGTCTCGTGAATGCCACTGTATTGGAAATAGGGTCTTTGCAGAGGTAATCAAATTAAGCTGAAGTCATTCAGGTGGGCCCTAATCCAATATAACAGGTATCCTTGTAAGAAAAGGAAGACACTGTATGAACGCAGAGACAGAGGGGAAGCCACGTGATGCCAGAGGCAGAGGTTAGAGTGATGCGGCTATAAGCTAAGGAATGCCAACTATGCTGGCCACTTCCAGAGCCAGAAAGAAACAAGGAAGGATTCCATCTAGTCTAGAGAGAATGTAGCCCTGCTGACGTCTTGAGTTTGTACCTCTAGCCTCCAGAACTGAAAAGAAAACAAATTTTTGTTGTTTTAAATCACCCAATTTGTGGTGCATTTTTTTAATGGCAGCTCTAGGAAACGGATACAGGGAATTATAGGAGCATAGAGCAGTGGGAGTGAATCCAATCTGAAATTCAGGCAAAATTTGCAGAGAACTTGTATTTAAGGTAAAATCTGAAGGATGAGTAAGAATCTACTAGGAAGGAAGAGGAAGGGGGAACACTTCAGACAAAGGTAGCTGTAGGATGCAAATAAATGGACAAGTTTAGAGAATTAAGAAGCATTTAGAGAAATGAGTCAGTAGCAGTTGAGGATTAACCAGGCGTGTAAATGAAGAAAAGGGAAGAGCGCTTACTGACGAGTCCAAACTTTCTGCTAAGGCAGTGGGTGGTTTTGCATGTACGGAGAAAGAACACAAAAGGGCCGGCACGATGTCCTGCTGACTTTGAGGTGTCCATACGGCTGTTAGACAAACTGGGCTCAGGAAAGAGGGTTAGGTTGGACGTGCAGACTTGGGATTCATTAGTATATAGCTGAGAATTGATGCTATGGAATAGGATAAAGTAGACTAGAAAGAAGACGTTAAATGAATAGAAAAGATAGGAACATCCCTGGCAGTGCAGTGGTTAAGTCCTGGCCTTTCAATGCAGGGAGTGTGGGTTCAATGCCTGGTCAGGGATGCAAGATCCCATATATCTTGTGGCCAAAAAGAAAAAAGAAAAAAATACATAAAACAGAAACAATATTGTAACAAATTTAATAAAGGCTTTTTTAAAAAATGAGAAGAAAAGAAGACCAAGAATAGACACAGAAACACCAACTTTTAATGGCATGCAAATAAAGATGAAACTGTGAAAAAGAACTAATAGTGGATAGTCACGGGGTAAGGGGAGAAAAGGTTAGAAAGTGACATTCTAGAGAACAAAGGAGCATTTCCAGAATGATTCACAGCATCAAAAAGTAAGATCAAGATTGTCAGTCACTAAAACTGTCAAACTGCCAGAGAGAGGCAGAGTGGAGGCTAAGATCTCAGTGGATTAAGGAAAGAATCAGGGAGGAGAAATGAAAGGCACTAATTCTTTTTAAAAACTTGGGAGGGAAAAGAAAGTTACAGATGGAGCTGAGCTCAAGAGAGATGCAGGATTGATGTACATTTTTAATATAAAAGAGACTGCAGAATCCCTGCCGGGAGGAAGGAGGGAACATTGCTGATGGAGCTTCAGTGATGCAGGCAATAGAAGGGAAAAGTGATGGTTTGGGGAGGAAAGTTTCAGAGAAGAGAGAGTTTAGATGTTAGACCATATACAGGAGAATCATCACATCCTCTGAGCTAAGAGAAGAGGAGATGAGAGGTGTAAGGGAGTTTTAGGTGAGGGTTTCTGATTTATAATAGGGAGAAAAGTTGACTGGGAGAGTTCTAGCTTGATGGCCTTAGTTTTCTCTGTTGAGGGTAGAAGGAACAGGGATTGGAAAGCTGAAAAGAAAGGTTAAAGTTGGTAATGACAACTCTATAGAATCAAAGAGGTCATCAAAGTTGACCTCTATACCTTTATTGAATTTATTTTTCATAAAAAATATGAGAGAATTTGAGAGCAAGTAGTTTTAAAAGCCACCCAATAATAACCAATGAGAACCTACGGTATGGCTCAGGGAACCAAACTCAGGGCTCTGTGGTAAAATAAATAGGAAGGAAATCCAAAAAAGAGGGGATATGTGTATATGTACAGCTGTTTCACTTTGCTCTACAGTAGAAACTAACAGAGCAAGACAACTATGCTCCAATAAAAATTAATTTAAAAATATATTAATACACTACATAGTATTGTAATACGGTGGTTTAGTCACTAAGTCAAGTCTGATTCTTGCGACCCCATGGACTGTAGCCTGCCAGGCTCCTCTGTGCAGGAGGATCTGTGCAGAATCTGTGGGATTCTCCAGGCAAGAATACTGGAGTGGGTTGCCATTTCCTTCTCCAGGGGATCTTCCCGACCCAGGGATCGCATGAAGGTCTCCTTCGCTGCAGGCAGACTCTTTACTGACTGAGCCACCAGGGAACCTCATATACTGAGATTCTGTTTCCTTTTTTGTAAAATGGGAATAATAATTTAGTACCTGTCTCATTAGTGTTGTTATGAGAATTAAATGAGATAGTATAATATCTAAAAACCTCTAAGTGTATAGTAGGTACACAGTAGACATTAACTTGGTTTTTCCTCCTAGTAGGGTAATGTCTGGATATTTTATTATTGGTGGTGCTGGAGTAACTTTTATCTATCTATTTATTTATATTACTGTGTTTATTTTTTTAATTTTATTTTATTTTTAAACTTTACATAATTGTATTAGTTTTGCCAAATATCAAAATGAATCCGCCACAGGTATACATGTGCTCCCCATCCTGAACCCTCCTCCCTCCTCCCTCCCCATACCATCCCTCTGGGTCGTCCCAGTGCACCAGCCCCAAGCATCCAGTATCGTGCATCGAACCTGGACTGGCATCTCGTTTCATACATGATATTTTACGTGTTTCAATGCCATTCTCCCAAATCTCCCCACCCTCTCCCTCTCCCACAGAGTCCAAAAGACTGTTCTATACATCAGTGTCTCTTTTGCTGTCTCGTACACGGGGTTATTGTTACCATCTTTCTAAATTCCATATATATGCGTTAGTATACTGTATTGGTGTTTTTCCTTCTGGCTTACTTCACTCTGTATAATAGGCTCCAGTTTCATCCACCTCATTAGAACTGATTCAAATGTATTCTTTTTAATGGCTGAGTAATACTCCATTGTGTATATGTACCATGGCTTTCTTATCCATTCATCTGCTGATGGACATCTAGGTTGCTCCCATGTCCTGGCTATTATAAACAGTGCTTCGATGAACATTGGGGTACACGTGTCTCTTTCCCTTCTGGTTTCCTCAGTGTGTATGCCCAGCAGTGGGATTGCTGGATCATAAGGCAGTTCTATTTCCAGTTTTTTAAGGAATCTCCACACTGTTCTCCATAGTGGCTGTACTAGTTTGCATTCCCACCAACAGTGTAAGAGGGTTCCCTTTTCTCCACACCCTCTCCAGCATTTATTATTTGTAGACTTTTGGATCACAGCCATTCTGACTGGTGTGAAATGGTACCTCATAGTGGTTTTGATTTGCATTTCTCTGATAATGAGTGATGTTGAGCATCTTTTCATGTGTTTGTTAGCCATCTGTATGTCTTTTTTGGAGAAATGTCTATTTAGTTCTTTGGCCCATTTTTTGATTGGGTCATTTATTTTTCTGGAGTTGAGCTGTAGGAGTTGCTTGTATATTTTTGAGATTAGTTGTTTGTCAGTTGCTTCATTTGCTATTATTTTCTCCCATTGTGAAGGCTGTCTTTTCACCTTGCTAATAGTTTCCTTTGATGTGCAGAAGCTTTTAAGGTTAAAGCAAAAATAAACAAATGGGACCTATATTACTGTATTTATATTTTAACTTTTATCTATTTATTTATATTGCTATATTTATATTTTAAAAGTTACTCCAACACCACCAATAATAAAATACCCAAACATTACCCTACTAAGAAGAAAAAACAAATCAATGTCTATGGTGTACCTACTACAAACTTAGAGATTTTTATATAGTGTATTAGCTCATTTAATTCTTATAAAAACACTAATGAGCTAGGTAGTAAGTTATTATCCCCATTTTACAAAAGAGGAAACAGAATTTCCCAGCCATTAATGTCAGACCACAACTGATCAGGTTAAAAAACATTGCAGGCTGCAAAGTTGGTGACACTTGTTATTTGCCGGGAGCCAGCGTGAGGAGCTCCGCCTGTGGCAAAGGTCATGAGGAAGGAGGTGCTACATACACAAAGGCGGGATCGAGCCTCAGGAGTCCCCCTGGAAATTCTCGAGCATCTACCCCCAAAACCGGAGTCTGCCTACTTTACTGCTTTGTGCTCTCACCTACACCTCTGACTTTACAGGGGGCTGTCCCCCACCACCTCTCTCTGAAAAAGAGTTAACTTACAGCTTCAGTTAATAATAATTTCTGGGCGTGACAAGAGTGTTTCAACCTACAAACTCCTCTGAAGGTTCTCTAGCCTGCCTGACAGGTTTGTCCAGTGACATGTGATTGTTCACAGCCTCCCAACCGTGAGAGGCACGAGATGCTTTAAACCTTCTAAAAACAGGTTCTTTAGAGAAGTTAGAAAACTATTATTATAGTATAATGGACTGATTAGAAATTGTATTGGTGAAGGGTGTTTCATTTGTTGAGCCAATGTTTGTTGCTAAGTCTCCACATCCCCTGCCCTTACACACATTAATGAATATATAGAAGAAATAAGTATTAACCTTTGATATTAATCACGTTAGACCTTAGGCTAAGTAAATTCTTTTCTTAATTAAAACCCACTACACCCTCACCCTATAGGAATGTAACTTTATCTGGTACCATCTGAAGGTGGCGTCTGTTTTAAGAATAATCACCCCTGGAGAAATACGTGTTCTGGTTGACTGACCGCTGTCACAAGGAGAGGGTCATAAATTGTCAGCAGGCCCCCTGGCCAGAAGATGATGTAACACCCCTAAGACCTCTGTATACATTTGTATGAAGTACCTGATTTTAATAAAAGTCAGGACTGCTGACTCCGCGTGACTTTTGTATAACATCTCAGTGTATAAAAACAGACCCTGGAAAAATAAAAAAGGGGATCAGTTCCTTGAAAGACTGGTCTCCCCATGTCGTTCTTTCACCTTCTGGCTTAACCCCCACCTGGAACGTGGAGGCTCGTCAAGCCTACTAATTATGCCTGGGCTTCTAAGATCTGACCAGGGAGGCCTTAGTGTCTCCTCTCCTTCCGGAGAACGGGAGGACGCCTGCGGCCTACGTAGGTGACGTAAATTCCTTGCCTTGGAATTTTACTAGCTTTCCACATAAACCAAGTTACTCAGCCTCTTTTCTCCACTGAATTTTCCTACTGAGCTATCCTCATTCTATTACTCTTTATATCTCTAATTAATATTTAATTAAAGCTATCGTATCCTGACCGCTGAAGCCATCTCTCCTTCGAATTTCCCTGGATCCACCGGGGCTGGACCCCGGCAGTTATTCTGTGCAAGCAACTGGTGAAACTGTCACCTACAGTGTTTTAGACAGCATGCCACTCATACCCATGCAAACTGTGTGTTCTTTGAGAAGAGGTTAGGAAAAGGCAGCAGGCCAGTGTGTAGTTTATTCCTCTTAGAAAGACACTATGAAAGGGAGAAGAGCTCTGGCAAGAATTAACCAGTTTAGGAGCAGATGTAGAAGGAAACGCAGCTATTCTAAGGACTGCTCTTGACAGGTGGCCTGGTAGGATAGTCAGTTTAGTGTCTTGCAGGGTTGGGAAATCCATCTGTATCTGGTCCCCAAATAACAGGAGATAAGATCACCACATGGTCAAGGGGAGCTGATCTTGCTATAAAGACCAGATTGTTGTAGGACTTCCTTGGTGGTCCAGTGGTTAAGAATTTGCCTTTCAATGCAAAGGATTCAGGTTCAATCCCTAGTCAGGGAAATAAGAACCTACATGCTGCTGGGCAGCTAAACCCACAGGGCACAACTAGAGAAGCCTGCACACCACAGCGACTGAGACTGGGCAATCTAGAGCCCAAGCTCTGAACAAGAGAGCCCAAGCACCACAGTGAAGATCCAGTGCAGCCAAAATATTTAGAAAAGAAAAAGAAAGACTGGATTATTGTCTTTGTGCCCAAGCTTATTGGCTCAGATGCCCTCAAGAGGTGTCTGTGTGTGTGTGTGTGTGTTAGTCGCTCAGTAGTTTGACTCTTTGGGACTTTAGCCCTCCAGGCTCCTCTGTCCATGGAATTCTCCAGACAAAAATACTGGAGTGGGTAGCCATTCCCTTCTCCAGGGCATCCCCCCCTCCGACCCAGAGACTGAACCCGTGTCTTCTGCAATGCAGGAAGATTCTTTAACCATCTAAGCCACCAGGAAAGCCGGCCCTCAAGGTAGTCTCCATTTATTTGGAGGAAACGGAAATGATCTGAACAGAAGCCAGTAAATTTTTTTAAAAAGATGAGATTTAGAATACGTAAAATCCATGAATAGAAGGGAATTTTAAATGCTGTTCCTTTGACATGGAAATGACTGGAAGCAAATAGCCCGTAAGATTATATCTTACTGCAATTGTATTGTCAAGAAAACAGCAAGCTTGGCTAAAGAAAAACCTGAAACTATTTGGCCTTCAAATAGGAAAGCTGCACACATCCCTAAATCTGCACCAGGAAAAGAAATGAACAGGCTACAGAAGTTCTGTACCCCTTTTATAGGGCGTATTCTCCAGCATCTTCATCAGATGTGTGTGCGGAGGACGATAGAAAACGAAGAAACACACAGAGTGGAGAGCTGGGGAATGGGGGAAATAGATACTGGTGTCCATCCAGAGAGAACCAGCCAGCCTAACCCGAGAATGTACTCCACAGCCAGGTCAAGCCCTCTTCATCATGATTCCCTCCTCCTGTGGGTTGTTAACTGCTATGTGTTTTCCCTTCTTGCTTTTCTAAATGGTTGTTTTTTACCATAGTTTTTCTCTAAATGGGGAAAGAAGGATGCTGGGGGGAAAACCCAAGGCGCCTGTCCTGTTCTGGCAGATATACCAGGAAAGCCTAGTCCTGACCCGTCCTTCCCAGACCATTTGCTGGGGTTGTATTTTCAGCAAGCAACCTGAAGGGATGAAGTAATCTCTCCCTCCAGAGGGGGAGCGGCTGGCTGTAAAAAGGGTGGATTCCCCAAACTCAGGGTTCCTCAACTGCAACAGAAACCCATGGCATTTGCCTTCTGGCACTCTGGGGCCCGCCTGGACCCTTCTGAGTCACTCTCTGGGACTTAGAGAGCCAGGGAACCAATGTAAACTTGCTGCTCCTGCTCCTGCTGTTCTGTGAGTTATAAAATTCTTTATTTCACACCCAGCATCCATGAAACAGCAACAGGATGACTGAAGAGTTTTCAGGAGGGTCAAACCAAACCCCAGAGCTCACAGCTATGTGGTGAGATCTTAATGGAATGTAGGAAAAAGTGAGTGTGGTTTGAATGTGGGCAGAATGTGTAATATATATGACCACGCAAAAATGTGAATGTACTTAATGTCACGGAATTGGACATTCAAAAATACTTAAAATGGCAAATTTTATGTTTTATTTTACTACAATAAACACACACACACAAACACAGCCAAAGAGCAGACTATAGTGGTTTTAAAAATATGCTTATACATTTATTGACCATTTTCTCTTCCAAAGGGAAAGCCAAATTCCCCTTCCTTTGAGTGTGGGCTGGACTTAGTAACTTGTTTTAATGAACATAACGTGGTAGACATGATGGTGTGTGACGTTCAAGGCTAGGTCACTAAAGGTGTTGAACTTCCTCCTTATCTCTTGGATCACTCACGCAGGGGGAGCAGCTGCCAGGCCATAAAGACACTCAGACAGCCTTGCAGGGATGCCCATGTGGCAAAAAATAGTTAGACCTACCAAGAGCCAAATGAGTGAGTCATCTTGGAAGTGAATTCCTCAATCAAGCCTTCACATCAGCGCAACCCTGGCCAAGGTCTTGACAACAACTCACGAGAGACTCTGACCCAGAACCTTCCATCAAAGCCACTCCTGAGTTCTTGGACCACAAAAATAATATAATAGATTTTTGGTGCTTTAAGCTGCTACATTTTCAAGCAATTTGTATGTAGTAAGTAGATGATTGCTACAGATGGGAGGCTGGCTGGATATGAATAACTCATGTATTACTCCTTAGATCACCAGAGCACAAAGACCCACATTTGAAACTGATGGAAAGTACTATGTACCACTAAGTGTCCCTAGACTCTGAGCTGGAAGAGGAAACTTGATGGAAACTTGGATTATTGCCCTGAGCGGGAGGGTGTTGGTATTCTAGAGTGAGAATAGTTGTGTGGATTAATACTTAGGTAGTCGGAAGAGCTACTTGTATCTATTTTCTTCTTCTTCCTTTTAGTAATATAAGGTGGTCATAGGTCTGCCATATTAAGATACTTCTCACTGTTCTTTTTCCACATAACCAGGTTCAAGTTGATGAGATAGGGGAGGAAGTGCTGTGTGCAACCTTAATTAAAAAGCTTCTTGCTTTGAACCCTCTTTTTCCCCTTCCTGAGGTCAGAAGGATATACAGAGAGGTAAATCAGCCTAAAATACTCCGACAAGGATAAGATGGTTGGATGGCATCACTGACTCAATGGACATGAGTTTGAGCAAACTCTGGGATATAGTGAATGACAGGGAAGCCTGGCGTGCTGCAGTTCATGGGTTAGCAAAGATTCGGATGCAACTTAGCAACTGAACAACAAAGGATAGCAGCAGCTGCTGCTGCTGCTAAGTTGCTTCAGTCTTGTCCAACTCTGTGCAACCCCATAGACGGCAGCCCACCAGGCTCCTCCGTCCCTGGGATTCTCCAGGCAAGAACACTGGAGTGGGTTGCCATTTCCTTCTCCAATGCATGAAAGTGAAAAGTGAAAGTGAAGTCGCTCAGTCGTGTCCGACTCTTCGCGACCCCATGAACTGCAGCCTACCACGACCCTCCACCCATGGGATTTTCCAGGCAGGAGTACTGGATTAGGGTGTCATTGCCTTCTCCCACAGTGAGTTTGCTGCTGCTGCTAAGTCACGTCAGTCGTGTCCAACTCTGTGCGACCCCACAGACGGGCACCCACCAGGCTCCCCCATCCCTGGGATTCTCCAGGCAACAACACTAGAGTGGGTTGCCATTTCCTTCTCCAATGCATGAAAGTGAAAAGGGAAAGTGAAGTTGCTCAGCCATGTCTGACTCATGATCCCATGAACTGCAGCTTACCAGGCTCCTCCGTCCTGAGAGAATGTATCTAAAGAGCTTGACTGTGAATGAATCCCTTCTGTTTTTCTTACTAAGATGGATACAGGTGGAAGATATGGGTCAGTTCTACTTGGACATTTTTTAAAACTCAAAGGAAAAGATCTCATGGACAAAGAGCTGAGAAAGAAGATATTTTTGTGTAGGTTAGGGTTAGACTTACTGCCATAACAAACAGATTCCCAATATTCAGCATTTTACACAATAAGAGTTTATTTCCTGTTCACCTCACAGTCTTATCTCTGGGATTTCTGGTCAGGTAGGGTTCCTCCCTGCAGTGTCAGAGACAATGAGTACTTTCCATCTTATGTTCTCTTCTTCAACACTAGGTTCCCAAGGTCACCGTGGGGGTCATTTCCATTCCTGCCACCTGGAGGTGGAAAGAGCTTCCAAGGTGTGTTTCAGAAATTTCAGGGTCTCAGCACAGCTAGCTTCTGTTCACATTCCATTGACAGAACTGAGTCATCAGGCCACACAACTGCAAGGAAAGCTGGGGAAATGGCCATTCAAAATGCCCAGGTGGGAGAGGACAAGCTTGGCAGCCTCTTCTACAAATTGAGCATAAAATAAAGAAACTTTATTAAAACCCAATAGAATCGTATCTGTCTCCTGGAATCTAGATCTTTTATTCTCTAGTACAAAGCATTTGCGCTACAATCCTAAATGCACAATCATTTGTGCATTATTTTTCTAGGATATGTAACTAGGAGAGGAATTGAAGTATTGTAGGATATACGAATTTCAGCAGATTAGGCAGTATGATTTTCTAAACTGGTTTTACCAATTTATGCTCCCAGGTGCAATGTTTAAGAATTCCTGTAGCTCCAAACCTTCCTCAATACCTATGGTTGTCAGACTTTTTCACTGTTAACCTGGTAGATCCTTAATATATCAAAATACACATGAGTTTTCGATTTTGTTATTACTAGTGAGAAAGTTGGAACGTCTTTCTATATGTTACTGCTTATTTGGAGTTAGGTTCCCATAAAGTGGCTACTCAAGTCTTTTGCCAACTTCTCTACCAGGATATCTTTTAATCTTGTCAATTATGAGTACTTTTTATATACTCTGGATACTAGTTCTTTGTTGGCTATATGTGTTGTATGTATTTTAATCCATAATACAGCTTGGCTTTTCTTTTTATACAGATTTCTTATATGTATAGAAGTTCTTAATATTGCTTACTAGAATATATCAACCATTTCCTTTGTGGGTAATGATTTTTATGTCATGTCTGAGAAAATCTTACCTACACAAAGGTCACAAAGATATATTCTTATAATTTTGTCAAAAAGCTTTATGGTTTTTCCATTTACATTTAGGACTTTAAAAGTAGCCCCCATGGTCCTCTTCCCTGGGCGGGGCGGGGGGTGGTGGTGGTTGCTGGTGACCATGATGTTATTGGGAAGTGGTTGCATAATTGTCCATTCACAGTTAAATTTAGGCATAGGAGTACCAAGAGATGCCACTATGGATCCCATAAATCCAAGCACAATCAATCCTTTCTGCCCTTATCATGTAATAGCAATTATACCTTCTCATGATGGACTGAATCTCAATTGCCTGTTGATCTAACAGCATGAGGGGCCCCAAGTGACCAGGCCACCACTGGGGTTTTAGCCTTAGTCGGATTCTTACTGAGTTCCCCTCTGGGAAGCAGACCTCTCCACCCACAGAACCTAAAGCAAACCAGAAGCAGAAGCCAACCCCCCCCACCCCAGGGGAGTCACAGAGAATGACAGCTAGCGGGGCCACCCAAACTGCATACCAACCACCATTTGGTGATTTTGTCTCTTATCTTGTCAATTTCAGGGCCGTGGGGGGAAGGGTTCATTTTAAGAGCTTCCACTCAGCCTTCTCCTATAATGATAGTTTTTATTTCATGGGCTGATAAATCAAAAATGAGAATTCTTCCAACTACTAAGTACATCTGTCCCATGGCTAATCACCAGGGCCAGGGATGTGTCTATCAGCTGACCTCTACACACCTCTGCTCTAACACAGAGGTCATGATGATGGTTTGGGTCCCTAGGTGTCAATGTTAGCTCAGACTCTGTATCCAACCACCCTTAAAACAGCTAGTGTACTGTTAGTACCCTGATATGAAGTGGCCATAGATCCGTTTGGGGAGTCATCAGGGGAATGGCTACTGTACACATTCGCTGGGCTATTATAAAGTCCTTTCCCAAGAGAATGCACCATGAGCTTTGTGTCCAAGAACTGGCTCACTTATGAAAACCCCCTGGGGTGGCCAACATCTGACTTGACTCTCATCTGTTTTGATACCTTCTGATTATATATAGTAAGTCATACTCTCTTCAGATGTCCTTATGAATGTAATGATCTATTAGTCATCAACATGCATCTCTATGTCCTTGGCTGCCATTCTGACCCTGCTCCCATTACTTATTTCCATTTTGCCTCTGATGATTCAGTGCTATCATCTGACCTCTTCTGTTCTGAAATCCTGTCATTTCCGTTACTCTAGCAAGTCACATTCCATCACAGAAAATCTTGCAAAAAACCTTTAGTATAGCAACAGCCATTAGTGAGGTTCTAAATGACACCAGTCATCTAATGATACCACTTTAGTGAAGGCAGTGTCCTCTGGACCCTCCTAAAGAACATCATCTGGAGATTCTCAGATGTATCTTATTGAATAGATCCATTCAAAAATTCATATTTCTCTGAGCCATTCCTCAACATTTAATGTGGGCTATTTTGTATTCCAAAGTTAGGAGTCATCCTAGCAGTACAAGGATGGCTCCAGGAGCCCCTGCCTGAGCATTATAATCTAAGCCATTGGGGAATGACGTGTATCAATAAATTCATCCTTAACCAGCCTTACCTTCTGTCTCCACACCCTCGTCCAGCCCCCTCAACATCCATTTCCACACATTTGGGGATTGCTGTTCTCCAGCACATCTACCCTGACATTTCTCTCCCAATTCTGAGTCCCATTACTTCCCCATTAGGGTCTTGCTTTGGCTTAGAAGACTTGTCAAGGCTATAAATTCCACTCTTCCTCTCTGATATTCAGGTCCTAGACCAACGTTTATAAGAGACATAGGAACCAAATGCAATGAGTAGTTCTTGAATGGATTCTGAAGAAAACAGTTGTAAAAAACATTTTGGAATGAATTTAAAAATATAAACAAGGACCATATGTTAAACAGTGTATAATATGGGGTTTTTGCCAGGGAGAGGGTTTATTTGGTATGGTGGTCTGATTTTGTAAAAAGAAGTCTTTGTTTTTAAAGATTCACACTGTGGTAATTAGAGATAGAGTGTGGTGGTATATGCAGTCTTCTTTGGGGAAAAAAAAGAAGTATTGCAGAACACTAATAATTGTTATATCCGAGGGTTGTAGATGTGAGTGCTTGTTATGATATTCTTTCTACTTTGCACGTTTGGCATTTTTCACAACAATAAGTAATTAAAAAATATCGATAGATGAAGGAAAAGTTTAGACAGGTATGGTGGGTCAAGATGAGGAAACAACCAGGATTCTCACAAAAGAAATCTTTAGAATAGTATGGTCCCAGAAGTACTCCAGAGAGGATAAATGATGCTAAAACTATCTGTTGGGTTCTTGGAGATTGAAATACTGGGCAGTTTGTAAAGGGATGACATCACTTATCTGCAGAGGGAGGAAAGATCCCCTACTCTATGTGAGTCAATGCTCTGGAAATATGTTTCAAAAGGAAATTAAGAAAAATTTTAAAATAATATATCTGCTCCTATTAGAACACTTGGTCTCTCCCCTCCTCCCAAAATAGTTCATTTTAAATGAGGCATTAACACTACAGACTATAAAAATGCCACATAAATTGTTTCTATGCTTTTCCCTCAGATCTTAGAATACCTTTAGGCCTTGGAAGGAAGTCCAAAACAGGATCACCTTATACTAAACTCAATTTTAGTACTAAGATTCTGATGTACAGAGGAAAAAGTATTGCTCACACTGCTCCTAAGAAACACAATTTGTTCCAGCAATATACCCAGATATATACATCTTCATATATACCCAAAGGAAACAAAGTCATTATTTTGAAGAGATGTCTGTACTCCTGTGTTCACTGCAGCATTATTCATAATATATGGAAATAGTCTAAGTATCCATTGGCAGATGAATGAGTGAAAAAAATTCTATGTATATATTCAAATATATACAGTGTTTTATATACATTAAAAAATATTTTTCAGTTAAAAAAAAAAAAAGGAAATCCTGCCATCTGTGATGGCATGGAAGAACCTGGTGGGGATTACACAAGGTGAAATAAGCCAGATGAAGAGAGATAAACACTGTGCATTATTATTTATGAAAGGGGAAAGGGTTAGTTGCTCAGTCATGTCCAGTGCTTTGTGACCTGATGAACTGTAGCCCACAAGGCTTCTCTGTCCTTGAAATTCTCCAGGCAAGAATATTGGAGTGGGTAGCCGTTCCCTTTTCCTGGGGATCTTCCCGACCCAGGGATCAAACCCATGTCTCCTGCATTGCAGGCAGACTCTTTACCATCACCCTGGAGAAGGAAATGGCAATCCACTCCAGTATTCTTGCCTGGAGAATCCCATGGAGGGAGGAGCCTGGCGGGCTATAGTCCATGGGGTTGCAAGAGTCATGGGGAGTCAGCAAACCACTCTTTACTATCAAAGCCACCACTATCACTAAACCAAGAGTCATGCAAGAGTCACTAAACCACTCTTTACTATCAAAGCCACCAGTGAAGCCCATCACTTATGTGTGGAATCTAAAAAAGGAAAAGAGAAAAGAAAAAAATTCAAATTCATAGAACCAGAGAGTAAAGGGTGGTTTTCAGGGGCTTGGGGGTGGGGGAAAAATAGGGAAAACTTGATAAAAGGGTACAAACTTTCAGGTTAAACATGAATAAGGTTTGAAGATCTAATATGCAACATGGTGGATATAGTTGATAACACTGTATTGTGTAATTGAAATTTACTAAGAGAGTAAAATTTAGATGTTCCTCACACACACACACACACACACACAAAGGTAAACACGTGAGGTGATGGATGTGTTTATTAACTTGGTGAAAAACCTTTCACGGTGTATACTTACATCAAATCATCAGATTGCATACTTTAAATATATTACCATTTAATTTGTCAATTATATGTTAATAGAGCTGAAGGGGGGCGAGGAAAAGGAACACAATTTCTTAGTCAGATTAAATCAATCAGGTAAATTATCTGTCCTTCCCCAAATTACCTCTTTCTTTCAACTTGAGAATTTTTGAGACTCAGACTCTACTTCTAACTGCACCTTAATTACCATAAATGAATATCTAGGGGCTTAGATCAGAAAGCCACAGAATTCCTAAAATACTGAGTGGTAGTCTTCTGGCGTACTGTATTGCTTAGTATCTTCATCTTATAACAATTTAAGCCAACTCACTGGAAAAGCCCCTGGTGCTGGGAAAAACTGAAGGCAAAAGGAGAAGAGGGCATCAGAGGATGAGATGGTTGGATGGCATCACTGATTCAATAGACATGACTTTGAGCAAACTCTGGGAGATAATGAAGGACAGGGAAGTCTGGCAGGCAGCAGTCCATGAGTTCCCAAAAAGTTGGACGTGACTTAGCAACTGAACAACAACAACAATTTAAGCATCCCTGTGAATATTCTCGGAGAAGGAAATGGCACCCCACTCCAGTACTCTTGCCTGGAAAATCCCATGGACAGAAGAGCCTGGTGGGCTGCAGTCCATGGGGTTGCTAAGAGTTGGACATGACTGAGCAACTTCACTTTCACTTTTCACTTTCATGCATTGGAGAAGGAAATGGCAACCCACTCCAGTGTTCTTGCCTGGAGAATCCCAGGTATGGGGAGCCTGTTGGGCTGCCGTCTATGGGGTCGCACTGAGTCGGACACGACTGAAGCGACTTAGCAGCAGTGGCAGTGAATATTCTATATTCTCAACCATTTTTCATCTCATAGAGAATAATCTCATTTAAGCACACTTGCCAGTTCTTGAGGGAGTGGGATTTATTCATTCACTAACTCACTGAAGTGTCAGAGCCTGAGTTTTCTCCACCACTTAAGTGAGTGAATAAAATTCTGTGGTGCACACACGGTGTGCAGTATCCAGCCAGACCCTGTACCAGACATCAGAATGACTTGCAAACTAGGCACGGCAGGTCCCTGCCCTCAGGAAGCTTACTGTTCTGCAGAGAAGATAAAGATTAACCAGACTCGCAAATAATTAATTAAATTATTACAAAGTGTTGCAACGTGCTTTAAAAGAGAAGAACAAGAAAAAAGGAACTTCTTGGATTGTAAAATATGGAGGTAACAGGATCTTTGTTGCATCTTCAAGGTGAAGGACCAGGGAGTCAAACATGGTTGGGAAGAAAAGGAAATTTCATATTTTTAGCAAAATGTAGTGTTAAAGAAAGTGAAAGTGTTAGTTGCTCAGTCGTGTCTGACTGGTTAAGACGGCATGAACTGTCACATGCCAGGCTCCTCTGTCCTTGGGATTTCTCAGGCAAGAATACTGGAGTGGGTAGCCATTTCCTACTCCAGGAAATCTTCCTGATCCAGGAATCAAAATCGGTGTCTCCTGCATTGCAAGCGGATTCTTGACTATCTGAGCCACCAGGGAAGTTATAGAATATTAAAGCCAATTCATGTGAATGTATGGCAAAAACCACCACAATATTGTAAAGTAACTAGCCTCCAATTAAAATTTTTAAAAAAAGAGAGAAAGAGAGAAAATTTTAAAAAATAATTAAAAAAAAAAAGCCAAGGGGAAATGCTTTAAAAGATAAAGAAACTGTAAAACCATTCCTGCTGCTGCTGCTGCTGCTAAGTCACTCAGTCGTGTCCGACTCTGTGCGACCCCATAGACAGCAGCCCACCAGGCTCCCCCGTCCCTGGGATTCTCCAGGCAAGACCACTGGAGTGGGTTGCCATTTTCTTCTCCAATGCATGAAAGTGAAAAGTAAAAGTGAAGTCATTCCTACTAGTAGCCAAATGGAAGTTTAGCTAACATGACATGCAACAGAGTGTAAAAGGTAGATATTTTGCTTTGTTTTGATTTTCGTTTTTTATTTTTAATTGGAGTATAATTGTTTTACAATGCTGTGTTGGTTTCTGCCATACATCAACATGAATCAGTCATAGGTTTACATATGTCCCATCCCTCTGGAACCTCCCTCCCACTCCCCATCCCATCCCTCTAGATTGTCACACAGCACCAGGTTCAGCTTCCTGCATCATATAGCAAATTCCTGCTGCTGTTTATTTCACATGTGAAAATGTGTATATTTTAATGCTCCTCTCTCAATTCATCCCACCCTCCACCTCCACCTCTCTCTTCTCCCAGTAGAGAGTAGCCTCTCTACTGCTGCCCTACAAATAGGTTCATCAGTACCGTCTTTCTAGATTCCATACACATGTTAATATTCAGTATTTGTTTTTCTCCCTTACTTCACTCTGTACAACAGGCTCTAGGTTCATCCACCTCACTAGAACTGACTCAAATTCTTTCCTTTTGATAGCTGAGTAATATCCCATTGTATGTATGTACCACAGCTTCTTTATCTGTTCATCTGTTGATGGACATCCAGAGTGCTTCCATGCCCTGGCTATTGTCAATATACTGCAATGAACATTGAGGTGTATGTGTCTTTTAGAATTGTGGTTTGGTTTTCTCAGGTACATGCCCAGTAGTGGGATTGCTAGGTCATATGGTAACTTTATTCCTAGTTTTTAAAGAAATCTCCATACTGCTCTTCATAGCAGCTGTATCAATTTACATTCCCACCAACACTGCAAGAGGGTTCCTTTTCTCCACATCCTCTCCAGCATTTACTGTTTATAGATTTTAAAAATATTTTCTCCAGCACATTTTATTTGTGATGTTTGCCAAATTAATTGGTGCTATCCCAGTGAAATTATTCTGTTTTTATCAATAAACTGACATTACATGAAATAATGCTTCACAAATTCATTGAAGATAACATTACTCACAAATGTAACACAAATTATCAAATACTTCATGAAAGGTCTACTCCCAACTACAAATACTTCATTTCATTCTGTAGTTCCTACTCTTCTTGCAGAAAGATTAAACATGCTCTGTCTATCTGTTTCCAAAGATTTAAATTATTTTTCCATAGCACACTGAGGATATAATTATGAAATAATTTCTCCTTTAGCACACACTTGATATATAATCTCTCTTACTTGTTCTAGATTCTAGAAAGCTTCGTTTTCGTTCTTTCTCCCAACATACAATAAAAATTCTAACTCATTTCTACCTTTTCAAATATAGAAACTGAGACAGATCCCATTACCTTCTTAACTATTGCTGTTATTGTTATTATTCAGTCACTAAGTCGTGTCCGATTCTTTGTAATTCCATTACTGCAGCACGCCAGGCTTCCCTGTCCTTCACTGTCCTGGAGTTTGCTCAAATTCATGTCTATTGAGTCAGTGATGTTATCTAACCATCTCTTCTCCATTTGCCAACCTCTTCTCCATTTGCCTTCAATCCTTCCCAGCATCAGGGTCTTTTCCAAGGAGTTGGCTCTTCCCATCAGGTGGACAAAGTATTGGAGCTTTGGTTTCAGCATCAGTCCTTCAAATGAATACTCAGAGTTGATTGATTTCCTTTAGGATTGACTGGTTAGATCTCCCTGCAGTCTGAGGGACTCTCAAGAGTCTTCTCCAGCACCTCATCTTGAAGGCATCAATTCTTAACTATTAGCATTATCATTATAATAGTTCCTCCTTTGGAGGAACTGAAATTTTTATCTCCACCGAAGACTCAGAAATTTTTAATCACTCTTAAAACATGTATTTCTGAATTTAAAAATCATAAAGGTTGGACTATCACCAGCAGCCTTTCTAAATCTGGGTAAAATTTCAGTGCCTGACATGAGTGACCTAGAGACAAATTCTCCCTATAATTCATCATCTAATGGTAATGTGAAAGCTGTATCTTTTGTTATCACTGAAAGGTTAAAGATGAAATGTGGTAAGGGCAGCATTTCATAGCCCTTTACCAAATGTCTCATCTCAGGAATACAACATATCTCATGCCTCAAATCCACAGTTCAACATCAACATTAAAAAACCCACCCACCACAGATATTGTCTATCTGTCAGGAAAGGGGAGACTTAGGGAGGAGTCAGTTTGTTGAGGGAAGCCGAGAGCACCAAGGGGAACAGGGCAATTCCCAACAGCCAGGTCAGGTCAGAGGTCAGGGAACAGTCCCAGAGGACAGAGGTCATTGTGCAATGGAGAACATGAGAAAGAATACAGAAAACAGGGTTCTGGACCTGGTTGTCATTTACATCACAGAAGAGCTTTTGCATAGATGACTTTATCCAGACTTCACTGTCAAGGCAGGCATTATTAAGGGCTTCCCTGGTGGCTCAGATGGTAAACAATCCACCTACAATGTAGGACACCCAGGTTCAATCCCTGGGTCAGAAGATCCCCTAGAGGAGGAAACGGCAACCCACACCAGTATTCTTGCCTGGAGAATCCTGTGGACAGAGGAGCCTGGTGGGCTACAGTCAGTAGGGCTACAAAGAGTCAGACACAACTGAACGACTAACACTTTCACTTTCAGGCATTATTAACTACAAATCGCCATCAGTAGGACAGAGACCCAGAAGGGGGACAGTGATCTGTGCACTTGCCTGCAGGAACATCACTAATAAGCAAGGTCCAGTTCTTCCCACCACAAGTCCAGGGCTCTTTCCATTAACTCAGATTTGGACCTGTCATAACCTGAGTCACCTCACTTTACTGTTGGTAACTACCACATCTTCTCCTACTCACCATGAAAATTCCAGATGGTTCATGGGCTTGGGATCCTGTTTGTTTCTTTTTATGTGTGGAAGGAAATCTGTTTCAAACAGATACACAGTTGTAAATAACAGGTTTTGCAGAGCTCCCATTGCAATTTCAGGAAAATTCCAATAAAGAAAGATTGCAGGAAAAGCATTTTTCCAACAACTTCACAAAATTGAGATAAGCTAACCCCACATATTGCATCCTTGATTATCTCCAATTAAGGTACCTGTTGCTTTTGTAACACAGTTTAAATAGTGTCTGTATGTACATACCTACATATATATATATATGCATATATTGAGATGCATATAGAGATATGTATGTGTGTGTGAGTGCTCAGTCCTTTAGTCATATCCGACTCTTTGCGACCTTATGGCCTGTGGCCAGCCAGTCTCCTCTACCCATGGGATTCTCCAGGCAAGAATACTGGAGTGGGTTGCCATTTTCCTATCCAGGGAATCTTCCAGACCCAGGGATCGAACCCATGTCTCCTGCATCTTCCGCATTGGCAGGTGGATCCTTTACCACTGTGTCACCTGGAAAGCCCAAGCTACACATACACACAATGACAAAATTAGAATCAAGTATTTGGAAAACAAGGTATTATGCTAAGTCTATACCACTTTATGGCAAATAAGAGAGAAGCATGATCAGAGCAGTAGTCGTGCAAGATAATTAGAGACTTGGAAAATAATATCATACTCCAGGCATAAAGTGACAATATCTGAAAGAGGGTAGTTACAAGGGAAAGGGAAAGGCAGGCAACGATATGAGAAATGAAGTAATAACTAGCCAAACATCTGAGTAGACTCTATGCCCCCTACAGGACAGATGCATGCGTGCATGCTTAGTTGCTTCAATCGTGTCCAACTCTTTGACACCATGGACTGTAGCCCGCCAGGCTCCTCTGTCCTTGGAATTCTCCAGTAAGTACAGAAGGCAAGACAAGGGAAAGATTTTACTCACTTTTGAATGTGAGCCACTTAGAAGAACAATGTCACTATTCGTTAAAATGGGAAAAATCAGTGGTGGGAGGATTCTGATTTAAACAACTATAATGAAATTCCATAATGATGTAAACTTGGAATACTTCTGCTGTCCTATTCCCTTTAATGGGCTTCCCAGGTGGCGCTAGTGGCAGAGAACCTGCCTGCCAAGGCAGGTGACATAAGAGATGTGTGTTATCCCCTGGAGAAGGAAATGGCAGCCCACTCCGGTATTCTTGCCTGGAAAATGCCATGGACAGAGGAGCCTGGCAGGCTGCAGTGCAGGGGATCGCAAAGAGTCAGACATGACTGTAGTGACTTAGCACACGCTCCTCTTAAACACACATGATCTGTAATTGAACTACCAAAGTATTCTTGGGTCCTGCTATCATTTCTGCAATAATATGAGTCAGTACTTTCTTCGTGATCACTGTCTTCTTTCCTAATTTCCTAGCACCCTTTAAAAACTTCTGTGACTCTATGAAGAAATTAAGGAGAGAAAGGGAAAAATGTATTGATCATGCTTTGCCTAAACTACAGCACCCAAAAAGGCCCAATAGGTGGGAGTGCCGTCTGGCTATGCTAAACATTGGAAATAAAAGATAACCCTGGCAACAGCTTTACAGACCTCGGATTTCAGGGACCTGTAATTATGCCAAACATGAAATGTATCTAGCATGTCTTGAACTGCATCACTGGTACAGAGAAATAGTTAAACTGTTACTCTGAGTCCTACCCATGAATTTAGCTATTTTAAAACCAAAACAAGATTTTTTATTCCAGAAAGCAGACTGTTTAGTTGGAAGCATTCTCTCAATTGTTCATCATTTTCTATTAATGCTCTTGTGGGCCTTTTTATATAAAAGGAAATTCTCTATTTCTACCAAGTCTGAAAATGTTATCCAACTCTTTCTCATAAAGTCCACAGTTTGTAAACGTAGCTCACAAATTCAAATAGCTATGTAATTACCAACCACATCTTTAATTTAGCGCATCTGACATTATAAGGCACATAAGTGAAAGTAATGGTATCAAACACCATAAATGTTTTGAGAGGAACTAAACCAATAACATTATTCAAGATAATGTGTTCAATAAGAAAACTCATAGAGAATTTATGCATATGCTTAGAGCATCTATTCAACATTTGCTTTTACAATCACTTTAAAAGAATAATCAACATGTCACATTACTAAAAATAAACCCATTCATCAACAATAACAAAAGAAAGCAGCTGGCACGATGTGCTCCTCTTCCACTGCAGCTGCTTTATCTTATTAAAATTTTACATTTGCAACTGACACCAGAGCAATCTAGACTTTTCAAAATGTGATATTCATTTGCACTACTTTAACAATTTTCCCTTACAACTCAAAAATGTAACTTTTTAAACTTGAAAACATAAATTTTAATTGTTCTGTTGCAGTGTTCATATTGCAGTGTCTACATGTTCAAATATATTAAATGGATGTGGTTGAAACTTAATGCAATTCATATACTACATATTTCATCTGTTTATAAGATTTCTGCTTCAAAAAGTTCTGAGGAGGAAAATAGAAAAATAGAAACACTCTTCAAAACATAAACCGTATTTATTCTTCTGTGTATTACACAGAGAATAAGGCCAAGCCTGGAAAAATCCACTTATAAAATATTGTATAATCGTGTGACCCATGACAGCTGAACATGAATTTTGGAATAATTCAACTTCTAAAACTCATATTGAAATCAGTATGTTGTACACCTATAACTTATATAACATTGTCCTATACTTCAACAATACTTCAAAGCCAATCCACTAATACCAGAGTTTAGTGATAGAAAGTACCGTGTTTATTGGAAGGAACCAAACATGGAGAATGGGCAGCTCAGGGTCAAAAGACCCAAGTTCTTCAATGGCTTTCAGGGAAGTGTTTTAAAGACAGTATGAGAGAGAGGGTCACAGGGTGCAAGATCAGCTGGTGCTCAACTCTCTGGTTGATGGTGAGGCAACAGGCTATGTTTGAAGAATCTTATTCATCAGCTTTCTAGTTCCAACCAGTCAATGTGCTGATGCTCAACCCACAGTTGACTTCCTCCACCTGTCAGAGATTTTAGTATCTGCAAAACTACTCGAGCAGATAGCTCAGGATATTATCTACAGACACTGAGAAAGAACTAAAGGTCCTTGACTTTGTTTTCTGGCTAAACTATTATCTTGTCTTTCTTTGTTTTTTCCCCTTTGTTTCTACAGTTTCTCACTTCTTTGATTAAATTTGCTCTTTGGAAATTGGGGGAAATTTAGGAGGCCAGAGTTTTTCTACAAACAAGAGATGTCTGTTCCCTGGAAAGTCAGGGGTCTGCTCAGTTTCAGTTTTACAAGTTCACAGAGGGAGAGGAATTTTGCCCAGGATAAATCAGACCCCAAGCCTCACACATAACTGATTTAGATGATATTTGGATATTTTGGACTTAGAGCTGATGATGGATTGGGTTAAAGACTTTCACAGATGGTGAAATGGGGTGACTGTATTTTGCATATGAAAAGGGCATGAATTTAGAGGGACCAGACCATGAGTGTTCTGGGTTAAATTGTGCCCGAATTCATATGTTGAAGTTCTAACCCTAGTGCCTCAGAATGCGATCTTCTTTAGAGATAAGATTTTTACCCAGGTAATCAAGTTAAAGTGAGGTCATTAGAGTGGCCCTTAATCCAATATGACTGGTGTTCCAAGAAAAGTGGAATCTGGGCACAGAGACATGCACAGAGGGAAGATGATACGAAGATACACAGGAAAGGGACTTCCCTGGTGGTCCAGTGGTTGAGATTCCGTGTTCCCAATGCAGGGGTTGTGGGTTTGATCCCTGGTCAGGAAACTAGATCTGCATGAACTGAAGCTCCTGCATGCCTCAACTAACACCTGGCACAGCCAAATAAATTAAAAAAAAAAAAAGATACACAGGGATGGGATGGCCATCTACAAGTCACAGAGAGAGGCCTGCAACAGAGCCTTCCCTCACAGCCCTTGGAAGGAATCAAGCTTGATTTCCAACCATGCGCCTCCAGAGTTGGGAGACTATAAGCTCTGTTGTTTAAATCACCCAGTCTGTGGCACTGTATTACAGCAGCCCAAAAAACACACACAACACCATTTAATTATAACAATTTAACATAGAAAACATATTGATCTTAAAATCATAGAATTTATGTGACATTTGAATGTGTTTAACAACAATTGATAATTTCTTGCAGTAAGTTAGTGCTAGTTTTAATCTCCTTATAAAATATATTTAATAAAGGTAGAATCATACCTTACTAGTTCTGTATTTCGTATGCATATTTCATATTTATCTTATTGATTGAAAGGAAAAAAGTAAAAATATAATACTCTGAAAGTATAAACAAAAGAAAAAAAGCTGAGAGGCAATGTGGCTTAGCAACTGAACCACAGCAACAATAGTAACTATATGTAATTGATAAATACAGTAATGAATCATTTTTACAATTTGAGCTGTAAATTTTGGAATGGAAGCCATGATTATAATACAAAACAGATCAATTCTTAAGAGAAAGAAATGCTGACACTAAAAATAAATAATTCCCCATCACATAAAACTTGAAGACAAATAAACAGAACTGCTTAAAAGCCAGACTTCCTATTAAATCATTCAAATTCTATTAATGGAAAGCCAGGATAAAGAACAAAATATTGCCCTCTTTAAATTATTCTGACATCAGATTCAACTAAGATTTCCAAAACACCCCAAAAAAAAAAAACACTGCTAATTAAATAGTATCACTCTTCCTCATCATGTGAGCTTTGGCTCCTAAATCTTTGAAACTACTTTAAAGGAAATCACTGCTAAATGGACATGATATCAAAATACACAATGAAGGAGCAAAGAATATCAGTTAGATTAGAAAATCACTCAATCTTTTAGCTCTGATTCTTTTTTAACATATGTTCTTAATGCCTTCCTTTGAAATGAAATATAGTTACTTCCTTAAGTGTTGTATGATTGAAAGTAAGATAATCAATTATCATGTGGCAGGTTAGAAGAATCCCTTCTGGTCTTCCAGGGTCTTATTTTCAATCAGGAATGAAAGCGTTTGAATCAGTTCTTTGTCCTGATGCAAAATAGAAGAGTCCTTTCCTCACTCAACTCCATAAGCTCCCCTGCCCTTAACCCTTAGCCTTGAAGCATTTTCCCTGAGCAGCTGCAATCTGCATAGGAGCCCTTTCTTTGGGGGATCATGAACACAACAGCCTGAAGGGCAGCTCTGTCTGTCATCTGCTCTCTTCCAGACATTAGGTGGAATCTCAGAAAAGCAGGAAAATATATTCTGAATCCCCTCTTCTCTCTCCTTCCCCATACCATCCAGTTCCCAAATGTGCTGACTTAACATTAATAGCATAACTAGCAGTATCAATATCAATAACTGGGAGAAATATCAACAACCTCAGATATGCAGATGACACCAGCCTTATGGCAGAAAGCAAAGAGGAACTAAAGAGTCTCTTGATGATGGTGAAAGAAGAGAGTGAAAACACTGGCTTAAAACTCAGCATTCAAAAAAAAAAGATCACAGCATCTGTCCCATCATTTCATGGCATGTAGATGAGGAAACAATGGAAACAGTGACAGACTTTATTTTCTTGGGCTCCAAAATCACTGCAGATGGTGAGTACAGCTGCAAAATTATAAGATTGCTCCTTGGAAGAAAAGCTGTGGCAAACACTAGACAGCATATTGAAAAGCAGAGACATGACTTGGCCAAAAAAGCTCCATTTAGTCAAAGCTATGGTTTTTCCAGTGGTCATGTATGGATGTGAGAGTTGGAAACATAAAGAAGGCTGAGCACCAAAGAATTGATGGTTGGATGGCATCACTGACTCAATGGACATGAGTTTGAAATCAAGCTTCATTGGAGGTGGTGGTGAGACAATATTTTTGCCACCTGATGCAAAGAGCTGACTCATTTGCAAAGTCCATGGGGCCAAGGCAAAGGAGTGGGACATGACTGAGTGACTGAACAACAATGGACATGAGTTTAAACAAGTATTCAGGCTGGGTGAGTTTAAGTCAATCTGTCCGCTGCAGTCCATGGATCTCTGATACAGGCTCTGTGACTGCTACTCAGCAGTTGGGTGAGCCAGCTGGGTCCCACATCATATCTCTGATATAGGCCTGCCTTTAACAACACCCTCTAGTATGTGGAGGCACCCTCTAGTATTTGGAGGGACAGAAAATAGGGCAGGGAGACCGTTGTCAATTATGCAAAGGAAGATGTGGTCCTGGGATACAGCCGTTGAGGGGGAGCTGGCCACTGCATTCTTCAGGCTGGGAGGGACCAATAGGAACATAGATGCCAATTAACTCCATGTGTAATGGGGGCAAAGTTGGCTTGGCCAATGCCAGACACTGTGCTTAACCCCTCTTGAAGCTGCTGTCTTGGCAGATGACATAGGACCCACACAGCCAATGGAGGTCATTTTAAAGTTTTGGGGAGGAGGGGTTTTTTTTTTTTTGACCTGTTGCCTTACTGGAACATGTTCTTTAATGTTCAAGAATCCATTGTTGGCCTCAAGGTGGACTAGAAGAAAGCCTCTGGGTAGGTTTTACTGTGGTGAGGCATTCATCTTGCAAAATTTAGGGTTTAGGCCCTTTTATTTCTCCAGTTAGTAGAGAAAAAGCAGCTTCAGCAAAGATCAGATTGAAAAACTGGGCTCCATTAGCCTTGGATGGGGAACAGAGATAGTGGTGTGGAACTTCCTAGTTCTTGAGGCACCACCTTCCACCTGTTCTCAGTCATTTTTCCTGAAGTTGAATGTGACTTTACTGAAAATGGACTGTCTCCCTGCCAAAGCACAAGCACAATATTTGCACATATAGTCTCTTTTCGGTGACCTATTAAATACCATTTACGAACTTCAGGCAGAGCCAAGTATTTATGGAGTGGGCATGACAGAGAGTCTCCTGGGGTGACAGGGGCATGTGAGGACTCCTCTCTGCAGGACACACTTTTAGTGATAGTTGAATTAGTTTACAAGGTAAAAATTTTTACTTAACTGCTGTAAATCTCCATTTCTCATCTGTAATTGTAATAGTAACTTCATTATTGAACACTGTGTGCCGGCTACTATTCAAAGCTTTTTGTGTGCAGTAATCTATTTAATGTTTATAATAGCTGTATGAGATGGGGTCTATCATTATATATAATTTCAAAATAAGACACACAGCCACCTTGCAGGGTTCCAAAAGAATCCAGGGACATAGGGCATTATGAAAACCACCAGCATAGCACACAGTCTCTGGTTCTTTCTTCTTTTTCTTTATAATTGCTTTACAGTGTTGTGTTGTGCTAGTTTCTGCAGGGCAACAAAATGAATCAGCTATATGAATAAATATATCCCCTCCCTTTTGAGCCTCCATGCCACTCCCCCATCCCGGTCTTCTCAGGTCATCCCTGAGCACTGAGCTGAGATCCCTGTGCTATACAGCAGCTCCCCACTAGCTATGGCACATACAGCAGGGTATATATGTCAGTGCTGCTCTCTCAGTTTGTCCCAATCTCTCCTTACCCCCCAACCCTGCCCCATGTCTACAAGTCCATTCTCTATGTCAGCGTCTGTATTCCTTCCCTGCAAATAGGTTCTTCAGTACCACTTTTCTAGATTATATATATATATACACATATATATGCTGTAGTTCTTTTCTTTCCCACTTAATATAGACTTGAAATGCAGCTCAGGTATAAAAGGGAAATTTGGGAAGGCAAGAGATAAAAGAAATACAATATGGATAACTTAAATTGCTCTGTGCAAAGAAAACTCTAATAAATAGTTGTTGGAAATCAAATTTGTGTCCTCTGAACAGAACCATCACCAGCTTCTAATAAACTGCCATAGTATGAAGCAGAAAGAAAGAAGTGATCCTACATTTGCACTGGTTTTTTTCTACCTAACACCTTGGCTTTATAGAATGTAGTTACTAATTCTGAGACTTTCATTCTTTTGTCCATTCATTCAGTCAACAAACAGTTATCATGTACCTTCTACGCGGTGGGGGGCATAAGCATTAGGTATCAGGTGTGAACAGAGTACTCTTCACTCTCGTGGAGCTTAAAGTCTAGTGGAGAAGACAGATCTTAATCAAATGGTCTGTAAATATATAATTGCAGAGATTTAATGTGGCTTGGGGAGCATAGAAAAAAAGACTTTTTGAAAAATTAGGATTTGAGTGAGGAAAGAAAAGAAGAAAACCAGAAGGGTATGGCAAATGGATAATACCAAGGATGGCTATTGGATTTTTCCATCTAGATTACTAATGACCTTAGCAGGAGTTTTGTTGAAATGGAAGCATGCTAAGAGGGAGTTGGTAGGAGGTTATGAAATGGAGATAGTAAGCAAAAACAAACAAAACACAAGAAGAAAAAGTACCACCTTCTACAAGCTTCATAGTGAAGAAGAAGAGAAGGAATGTTAGCTGGAAGGGGCGGATCCCAGGACAAAAACATCAACATAGTTTGACTGTCAGCTCAACTGCCCTCCTCATCTCTGTCTATAATGATAATAGAATATGAGCAAGATAGTTGCCCAGATCGAGTGATGCTTGAAAGGGAACCAAAATTACACTCACACAAGAACATGCACTTGGTAAAATTTAATATATGGGACAAATGAGAGTTTTATTATTTTAAAAAAATTTGGACAAGGTAGGAGTCTTATAAAATATAATGCCTCTTCCATTTACAGTGAAATTTGACCCATGTTTCAATTTAAAATATTCTTAATAAATACTTTCCAAACACACCAGAGTAACTCCATAAAATTAGGCTAACATATATTGTTTCAAATTTACCATCTCTTAATGTTCTGTGTGTTAAGTAGTATTCTACTTTGGTGGGTTATATAGACCCATAGCATGTCACTGGTTGGTTAAATGAAATATTTAGGGAGGAAATTAACTATTTCAATCCACTAGCAGTTTATTCCTGCTCTGGGAGTCAGTCAGTTGTTGCTGCTGCTGCTCAAGTGAATAAAACAGGCTGTAAAAAAAATTGTAAAAAAAAAAAAAAAAATCAAAAGAATACTTTAAGAATAACATTCTTCAGATTTATATTCCCCTTAAAGCCATTGTTATCAGTACAGTTTTAGATGCATCTATTTCTTCATCATCAATAGGTCTCTCTCACATTTACATTAATTGCTTTCTAAAAATCACAGTAACTACCATTTTATTTATAGGAAGAAACTACTCCACACTGTGGCTAAGTGGACACCTCTGATACATAAAACATGAGTATGAGGCTAAGAACCTAACCCCATACCAGGGAGGGCAGGCATCCCAGATCTGAAAGCCAAATTCCATTAGAGATGTTAAATAGGTTAATTCACAGAAATTGATCCAAGTAACTGTGGTAACTATTTTCTCTGTTACTGTTTCTCTTGACATCCTCCCCTCTGGCTACCGATATATTTTTCTACAAAGAAAGTAAGTAGGAAAAAGGATATCTAATAAACTCACAGGCAGTCACTGTTGATCAGAAATTACTAGAAATAATCAATGACTACAGTAAAGTTGCAGGATGTAAAATCAACACACAGAAATCCCTGGCATTTCTATACACTAATAATGAGAAAACAGAAAGAGAAATTAAGGAAACAATTCCATTCACCATTGCAACGGAAAGAATAAAATACTTAGGAATATATCTACCTAAAGAAACTAAAGACCTATATATAGAAAACTATAAAACACTGGTGAAAGAAATCAAAGAGGACACTAATAGATGGAGAAATATACCATGTTCATGGATTGGAAGAATCAATATAGTGAAAATTTATACTACCCAAAGCAATTTATAGAAAAAATTTGGAAGCTACCAACAGTATTCTTCACAGAGCTAGAATAAATAATTTCACAATTTGTTCAAAAACCTTTAATAGCCAAAGCGATCTTGAGAAAGAAGAATGGAACTGGAGGAATTTACAACTTTTCTCTAATAAATACAGTTATCAAGACAGTATGGTACTGGCACAAAGACAGAATTATTGATCAATGGAATAAAATAGAAAGCTAATATAAATCCATTGTTTGGACACTTATCTTTGACAAAGGAGGCAAGAATATACAATGGATTAAAGACAATCTCTTTAACAAGTGGTGCTAAATCTGGTCAACCACTTGTAAAAGAATGAAACTGGACCACTTTCTAACACCATACACCCAAAAAATAAACTCAAAATGGATTAAAGATCTAAATAAGACCAGAAACTATTTAGGGAGAAATAGGCAAAACACTTTCAATCCACATCACAGCAGGATTTATTCACTGCTCCCAGAATATTGGAAATAAAAGCAAAAATAAACAAATTAATTAACCTGCTTCTGCACATCAAAGGAAACTAAAAAAGACAGAATGGCTTTAAAAAATGAAGCAACCGTAAAAAAATATACAAGCAACTCCTACAGCTCAACTCCAGAAAAATAAACTTTCAAAAAATGGGCCAAAGAACTAAATAGACATTTCTCCAAAAAGACATACAGATATAACAAACACATGAAAAGATGCTCAACATCACTCATTATCAGAGAAATGCAAATCAAAACCACTATGAGGTTTTCACACAGTCAGAATTTCTCCAAAAGTCTACAAATAATAAATGCTGGAGAGGGTGTGGAGAAAAGGGAACTCTCTTACACTGTTGGTGGGAATGCAAACTTAAGCCACTTGGAGAACAGTGTGGAGATTCCTAAAAACTGGAAATAGAACTAATCCAGCAACCCCACTGCTGGGCATACACTTTATTTATAGAAGGAAAAGAAACGTTACCCCAATGTTCATCACATTGTTTATAATAGCTAAATGGACAACCTGATGTCCATCAAAGATGAATGGATAAGAAAGGTGGTACATATACACAATGGAATTACTCAGCCATTAAAAAGAATACATTTGAATCAGTTCTAATGGGGTGGATGAAACTGGAGCCTATTATACAGATGAAGTAAGCCAGAAGGAAAAACATAAATACAGTATACTAACGAGATATGGAATTTTAAAAAGATGGCAACAATAACCCTGATCCAAGTAACAGCAAAAGAGACACTGATGTATTTTCAGTCTTATGGACTCTGTGGGAGAGGGAGAGGGGGGAAGATTTGGGAGAATGGCAATGAAACATGTAAAATATCATTTCTACAAAGAAAGTAGTCCAGGTTCGAAAAATGCTGGATGCTTGGGGCTGGTGCATCTAATAAAGGAGGAGGAGGGTTCAGGCAGTCACTGTTGATTCATTTTGATATTTGAAAAAACAATACAATTATGTAAAGTTTAAAAATAAAATAAAATTGAAGAATAAAAAATAAATAAATAAATAAAAGCCATTCTGTCCATCCAGTTCTGTGGTATGTGAGACCCACTGACTAGAAACAAAAGCTGTTCAAGTTCACCAGTCTGGATGCTAGTGCTCTTCCCCCCCAAAACTGAGAAGGAGAAATGTCTGGGTTATTTTGTAAGCAAGGAATCACAGGATCTGGAATAAGCTGCTTTATCAGGCAGACAGCTAGAAAATCCTATTTGCAAAATAGCTCCCTCTAGTATCTTTCATGTCCGAAGTGAGACTCAATTTTGGCTGGAAAATGCACTCTTGTCAGCAGTAAGGAAGAGAAATGGGATTTCTCCCCACTCTCAGAAAGACAGTTGCCTGGATGAATGGACCGCTGGAGCGCAGTGTCTCACACGAGCAAAACTGACCCGGCGATGGTCACCGTCTCGGGCCCTGGAGGACAATCCCGTTGAGCCGCCCGGGAAGGAGAGTATCCAGACCGACTGGTCCGAGGCAGGCAGCCCAGGGTTGCACGGTGCCCGGCCACCCCTTCCAGCTCGAAGGTCGGTAAGATACCCTGGGTAAAAGTACCAACGGGCAGAGGGGAGTGCTCCCGCAAGCTCCTAGGTATCCGCGCGCTGGGGCAATCTGGACAACGCCTGGTGCCTGCAGTGGACAGCCTGGAGAGGGGGAGGGGCGAGGTGGCTGCGCCCCTTCCCCCCACCTTCCCACCAGCACTCCCCTATCCACCCCCCGCTGCTTTTACCTGCCGCAGCTGAAGCGCAGCCCCTGGCTCTTGTTGAGTCCGCTCACCCGCTCCAGAGTGGACAGCAACCACCGTCTCCACCGCCTGCACCTGCTGCTGAACGGGCCACTCTGAAGACAGGATACCCTCCAGGCAGCCAAGGTCCCATGGCATTTCCCCGCGCCCTGCTGGGACGCCCGGCAGCTTGCCGCCGCGCTCGCCTATCTGCTCCTGAGCTACCCTGCCCTACAGGGACAGACACCCTCGCCTGAGGCTGAGCCCCCTCGGGTGCCCTACCTGCCCACCTGGGGCGCCCTCAGCCGCCTCATTCCCGATGGCCCCAGCATCCTCCTTACCAACCCCGGGCTCCGGGTACCCGTGGGCCGCTCGCTTTGGCTCGACCCGCTCCAAGACCTGGTGATTCGAGTGCAACCGGGGACCGGTGCGAGGTGACAGTGTTGGACGCCTGCCGCTGCGCCACGGCGCGCTCTCCCCGCGCCGCTTCCCTGCGCCTTCGGGCCCCGACAGGTCCGGCACACTCACTGGGGCGCCCGCAGCCGCGGACGCGCGCTGGTGAGGCTGCAGCTGCGCTACGACGCCGCGACTTCCACGCTCGCGCTGCCCTTCATGCTCGCGGTGGACGTGGTCTTCCACCAGCTGAAGCTGGTGACGCGCAACAGGCCTTTGGCGGTGGAGGAGCTGCGCGGCTGGAGCCACGCCATTGACAGGAGAGTGCTGGCCTTTGCTTCCCCGGAGCCCGGGACCGCGGCCACCCGCAGGTGCCGGCTCACCCCTGTTCCCCCCGAGGGTGGCCCACTGCCCAAGTATGGGCGTTTGGCGGATGCCGCGGGGACCCTCTCCCCAGGGCCAAGGCCATAGACTGTGAGGCTTTTATCCGGGCTGGGGTGCGCTACCAGCCCACCTCCACCACCCCCTCGCCCAACCGGGACTGTGTGCCCATGGTGGTGGAGCTGCTAGAGCCAGGGGACCCAGGAGCTGAGTCAGAGGAGTTGCTGCTCCGAGAACATTTCCAGCTGCTGGTGAGGATCCTTGAGGGATCCGAGAACACGGCGCCCAGGCCCAGCCTCGCAGCTCCGATGATGCTGGAGGTCCATCAGTTCCTGCTGACAGCCCTGACGCCCGATGTCCTGGCTGCAGAGGACAAGGAGTCTAATGCTGATGACCCGGTCTTCAACATTCTCAATGCTCCCATCACCACGCCGGGGCACCAGGGCTACGTGGTCAGCACTGACGACCCCCTGGGCCTTCCAGTGTCCTTCAGCCAGCGGGAGCTGCGGGAACTGAAAACTGCTTATCAGCTCCCTACGGAGAAATCGGATGCAGAGCACCTCTTCCAACTGGAGATGGGGGTGGTGGACGCAGATGGTGCCACCTCAGACCCCTTTGCCTTTATGGTGGTCGTGAAACCCCTGAACACCCTGGCCCCGGTGGCTACCTATGACCAGGGACTACTACTTTTTGAAGGTCAGTCAAGGCCCCTCTCCAGCCCCAACAGCCTTCAGATCAGTGATAGTGATCACCTGGGAGAGGTGAAAGTGGCTGCCATCAGGGGCTTGAGACATGGGCAGCTGGTCGTGCTTGGGGCGCCAGCAGGGTGCAAGCATTTCACGCCAATGGACCTGGCAGCAGGGCGAGTGGCATACCAACATGATGGCAGCAACACCTACAGTGACAACATCTTCTTCCAGATGGAGGATGGGCACCACCAGGTGGAATTCCTCTTCCCTCTCGCCATCATCCCTGTTGATGATGAACCACCAATGGTCACTGCCAACACCGGGCTCTTGGTGACAGAAGGTCAGGCAGTCCAGATCTCCCCATTTGTCCTGAGTGCAATGGATATTGACTCTGAGGTCCTGACCATCCATTTTGTGCTGGAGGACCAGCCTCTGGA
>NW_027219854.1:0-65172 GCF_027580195.1 Bos mutus | reverse complement strand
CAGTGAATGCCCAGTCACGTGATCAGTGTATGATAGCCACGCGGATCAGTGCATGTGCAGTCACGTGATGAGTGCATTATAGCTAGGTGATCAGTGCATGATCAGTCACGTGAGCTGTCCATGATCAGTCAGGTGAATCGTGTATGATCAGCCCCGTGATTAGTGCATGACCAGTAACGTGATCAGTGAATGATAGACATGTGATCAGTGCATGATCAGTCATTGGATCAGTGTATGATCAGCCAGGTGTTCACTGCATCATAGCCACGTGATCAGTGCATGATAGCCACCTGATCAGTGCATGATCAGTCACGTGATCTGTGCATGATCTGTCACATGATCACTGTATCAACATCCACATTATCAGTGCATGCGCAGAGACGTGATCAGGGAATGATAGACACGTGATCAGTGCATGATCAGTCACGTGATAAGTGTATTATCAGCCACGTGTTGATTGCCTGATAGCCACCTGATCAGGGCATGATAGCCATGTGATCAGTACATGATCAGGCACGTGATCAGTGCAGGATCAGTCACGTGATCAGTACATGATCAGTCACATGATCATTGCAAGATCTGTAGCGTGATCAGTGTATGATCAACCACGTGAACAGTGCATACCCAGTTAGGAGAAAAGTGCATGATAGCGAAGTGAACAGTGCATGATCAGTCACGTGATCAGTGCATGATCATTCACGTGATCAGTGCATGACCAGTAACGTGATCAGTGCATGATAAGTTACCGGATCAGTGTATGATAAGCCACCTGATCAGTGCATGATATCCACCTTATCAGTTCACAATCAGTCACCTGATCAGTGAATGCACAGTCACGTGATCAGTGCATGATAGCTATGCGATCAGTGCATGATAGCCAGGTGATCAGTGCATGATCAGTCACGTGATCAGTGTATGATCAGCCACGTGGTCAGTGCATGATTAGCCACGTGATCACTACCTCACCATCCACGTGATCAGGTCATGCGCAGTCATGTGAAAAGTGGATGATAGTGAAGTGATCAGTGCATGATCAGTCACGTGATCAGTGCATAATAGCCACGTCATCAGTGCATGATAACCACATTATCAGAGCATGATAGCCTTGTGATCAGTACATGATCAGTCACGTGATCAGTGTATACTCAGCCACGTTTTCAGTGCATGATAGTCATGAGTTCTGTGCATGATCAGTCTCGTGATCAGTGTATGATCATCCACATGACCAGTGTATGCCCCGTCAAGTGATCATTGCATGAGAGCCACATTATCTGTGCATGATCAGTTACGTGATAAGGGCATGCACAGTCACATGATCAGTCCAAGATAGCCACGTGATAAGTGCCTGATCAGTCACGTAATCAGTGCATGATCAGCCAGGTTACCTGTGCATGATAAGCCACATGTTCAGTGCACGATCAGACACGTGATCAGTGAATGATAAACATTTGATCAGTGCATGATCAGTCACGTGAGCAGTGTATGATCAACCACGTGATTAGTGCATGATAGCCACGACATCAGTGCTTGATCAGTCTAGTGATCAGTGTATGATCATCCACGTGATCAGTGAATGCCCAGTCACGTGATCAGTGTATGATAGCCACGTGATCAGTGCATGTGCAGTGACGTGATGAGTGCATTATAGCTACGTGATCAGTGCATGATCAGTCACGTGAGCTGTCCATGATCAGTCAGGTGAATCGTGTATGATCAGCCCCATGATCAGTGCATGACCAGTAACGTGATCAGTGAATGATAGACATGTGATCAGTGCATGATCAGTCATTGGATCAGTGTATGATCAGCCAGGTGTTCACTGCATCATAGCCACGTGATCAGTGCATGATAGCCACCTGATCAGTGCATGATCAGTCACGTGATCTGTGCATGATCTGTCACATGATCACTGTATCAACATCCACATTATCAGTGCATGCGCAGAGACGTGATCAGGGAATGATAGACACGTGATCAGTGCATGATCAGTCACGTGATAAGTGTATTATCAGCCACGTGTTGATTGCCTGATAGCCACCTGATCAGGGCATGATAGCCATGTGATCAGTACATGATCAGGCACGTGATCAGTGCAGGATCAGTCACGTGATCAGTACATGATCAGTCACATGATCATTGCAAGATCTGCCCGTGATCAGTGGCGATCAACCACGTGATCAGTGCATGCCCAGTTAGAGAAAAGTGCATGATAGCGAAGTGAACAGTGCATGATCAGTCACGCGTGATCAGTGCGCGATCATTCACGTGATCAGTGCATGACCAGTAACGTGATCAGTGCATGATAAGTTACCGGATCAGTGTATGATAAGCCACCTGATCAGTGCATGATATCCACCTTATCAGTTCACAATCAGTCACCTGATCAGTGAATGCACAGTCACGTGATCAGTGCATGATAGCTATGCGATCAGTGCATGATAGCCAGGTGATCAGTGCATGATCAGTCACGTGATCAGTGTATTATCAGCCACGTGATCAGTGCATGATCAGCCACGTGATCACTACCTCACCATCCACGGATCAGGTCATGTGCAGTCATGTGAAAAGTGGATGATAGCGTGCGATCAGTGCATGATCAGTCACGTGATCAGTGCATGATAGCCACGCGTTATCAGTGCACGATCAGTAGCCATGTGATCAGTACGGATCAGTCACGTGATCAGTGTATACTCAGCGATTCGCTATCAGTGCATGATAGCCATGAGTTCTGTGCATGATCAGTCTCGTGATCAGCGTATGATCATCCACATGATCAGTGTATGCCCTGTCCACGTGATCATTGCATGAGAGCCACATTATATGTGCATGATCAGTTACGTGATAAGGGCATGCACAGTCACATGATCAGTCCAAGATAGCCACGTGATCAGTGCCTGAACAGTCACGTGATCAGTGCATGATAGCCACGAAATCAGTACATGACCAGTAACGTGATCAGTGTATGATCAGCCACGTGATCAGTGCATGAGAAGTTTCCGGATCAGTGTATGATAAGCCACCTGATCAGTGCAGGATATCCACCTTATCAGTTCACAATCAGTCACCTGATCAGTGCATGCACAGTCACGTGATCAGTGCATGATAGCTATGCGATCAGTGCATGATAGCCAGGTGATCAGTGCATGATCAGTCACGTGATCAGTGTATGATCAGCCACGTGATCAGTGCATGATCAGCCACGTGATCACTACCTCACCATCCACGTGATCAGGCATGCAGCCATGTGAAAAGTGGATGATAGCGGTGATCAGTGCATGATCAGTCACGTGATCAGTGCATGATAGCCACGTGATCAGTGCATGATAGCCATGTGATCAGTATTGATCGATCACGTGATCAGTGTATACTCAGCCACGTGATCAGTGCATGATAAGCCACGAGTTCTGTGCGATCAGTCACGCGTGATGAGCAGTGCATGATCATCCATGATCAGTGTATGCCCGTGGCCACGTGATCATTGCATGAGAGCCACATTATCTGTGCATGATCAGTTACGTGATAAGGCATGCACAGTCACATGATCAGTCCAAGATAGCCACGTGATAAGTGCCTGAACAGTCACGTGTTCAGTGCATGATTAGCCAGGTTACCTGAAAGATAAGCCACATGTTCAGGTGTATGATCAGCCACGTGATCAGTGAATGATAAACGCTTGGTCAGTCATGTGATCATTACATGATCAGCCACGTGAACAGTGCGCGCTCAGTCACGTGATTAGGCCGCTGAGCCGCGTGAATCCTGCCGCTCATCTGCTTTATTGCCAGCTGAGCGAGACATTCCTGCCTGCTCATCTGCTTGATAATTCCCAGCTGCCTGTGTGTTCCTTCTTCCTGCTCAGCTGCTTGATTAGCCAGCTGTACATGATTTGTCACAGCTGAGGTCCATGATTATTGCTCACAATTTGCTTGATACGTGCCTGCTCAGCTCTTTGATTATTTCCTCTGGCGAGGCACATCATCAGTGCATGATTGCCATGTGATCAGCGCATGATCAGTGACATGATCGGTGCCATTCAGACACGAGGTCACTGCCTGCTCCGTCACGTGATCAGTTCCTGATCAGTAACGTGATTAGTGCATGATCAGTCACGTGATCAGTGTATGATAAGCCACGTGAGCAGTGCATGACCAGTCACGTGATCAGTGTATGATCAGCCACGTGAGCAGTGCGATCAGTCCGCGTGATCAGTGTATGATCTCTACATGATCAGTGCATGTGCAGTCACGTGATCAGTGCATTATAGCTACGTGATCAGTGCATGATAAGTCACGTGACCAGTGTTTGATAAGCCACGTGAGCAGTGCATGATTTGCCAGGTGATCAGTGTATGATCAGCCACGTGATCAGTCCATGTGCAGTCACGAGATCAGTGTATGATCAGCCACGTGATCAGTGTATGATAAGCCACGTGAGCAGTGCATGATCAGTCACATGATCAGTGTTTGATATCCACGTGATCAGTGTATGTGCAGTCACGTGATCAGTGCATTATAGCTACGTGATCAGTGCATGATCAGTCACATGATCTGTCCATGATCAGTCAGGTGAATCGTGTATGATCATCCCCGTGATCAGTGCACGGGCAGTCACAAGATCAGTGCATGATAGACATGTAATCAGTGCATGTTCAGCCACGTGATCAGTGTATGATCAACCAGGTGATCACTGCATCATAGCCACCTGATCAGTTCATGATCAGTCACGTGATCTTTGCATGATCTGTCACATGATCACTGTATCAACATCCACATGATCAGTGCATGCGCAGTGACGTGATCAAGGATGACAGCCAGGTGATCAGTGCATGATCAGTCACGTGATCAGTGTATGATCAGCCACGTGATCAGTGCATGATCAGCCACGCGATCACTACCTCACCATCCACGTGATCAGGCCGCGCGCAGTCATGTGAAAAGTGGATGATAGCGGCGTGATCATTGCATGATCAGTCACGTGATCAGTGCATGATAGCCACGTGATAAGTGTATTATCAGCCACGTGATCATTGCATGATAGCCACCTGATCAGGGCATGATAGCCATGTGATCAGTACATGATCAGGCACATGATCAGTGCAGGATCAGTCACGAGATCAGTACATGATCAGTCACATGATCAGTGCAAGATCTGTAACGTGATCAGTGTATGATCAACCACGTGATCAGTGCATGCCCAGTTAGGAGAAAAGTGCATGATAGCAAAGTGATCAGAGCATGATCATTCATGTGATCAGTGCCTGACCAGTCACGTGATCAGTGCATGATAGCCACGTGATCAGTGCATGATAAGTTACCGGATCAGTGTATGATAAGCCACCTGATCAGTGCATGATATCCACCTTATCAGTTCACAATCAGTCACCTGATCAGTGAATGCACAGTCACGTGATCAGGACATGATAGCTATTCGATCAGTGCATGATAACCAGGTTATCGGTGCACGATCAGTCACCTGATCAGTGTGGCGATGAGCCACGTGATCCGCGCATGATCAGCCACGTGATCACTACCTCACCATCCACGGATCAGGCCGCGCGCAGTCATGTGAAAAGTGGATGATAGCGGCGATCAGTGCATGATCAGTCACGTGATCAGTGCATGATAAGCCACGTGATCAGCGCATGATAGCCATGTGATCAGTACATGATCAGTCACGGATCAGTGTTTGATATCAACGTGATCAGTGTATGTGCAGTCACGCGATCAGTGCATTATAGCTACTTGATCAGTGCATGATCAGTCATATGATCTGTCCATGATCAGTCAGGTGAATCGTGTATGATCATCCCCATGACCAGTGCACGGGCAGTCACAAGATAAGTGCATGATAGACATGTAATCAGTGCATGTTCAGCCACGTGATCAGTGTATGATCAACCAGGTGATCACTGCATCATAGCCAACTGATCAGTGCATGATCAGTCACGCGATCTTTGCATGATCTGTCACATGATCACTGTATCAACATCCACATTATCAGTGCACGCGCAGTGACGTGATCAAGGAGTGATAGCCAGGTGATCAGTGCATGATCAGTCACGTGATCAGTGTGCGATCAGCCACGTGATCAGTGCATGATCAGCCACGCGATCACTACCTCACCATCCACGTGATCGTGTCCGCGCGCAGTCATGTGAAAAGTGGATGATAGCGGCGATCATTGCATGATCAGTCACGTGATCAGTGCATGATAGCCACGCGATCAGTGCATGATAAACCACGTTATCAATGCATGATAGCCATGTGATCAGTACATGATCAGTCACGTGATCAGTGTATACCAGCCACGTGATCAGTGCATGATAGCCATGAGTTCTGTGCATGATCAGTCTCGTGATCAGTGTATGATCATCCATGATCAGTGTATGCCCTGCCACGTGATCATTGCATGAGAGCCACATTATCTGTGCATGATCAGTTACGTGATAAGCGGGTATGCACAGTCACATGATCAGTCCAAGATAGTGAAGTGATAAGTGCCTGATCAGTCACGTGATCAGTGCATGATAGCCACGTAAATCAGTACATGACCAGTCACGTGATCAGTGCATGATAGCCACGTGTTCAGTGCATGATAAGTTACCGGATAAGTGTATGATAAGCCACCTGATCAGTGCATGATATCCACCTTATCAGTTCATTATCAGTCACCTGATCAGTGAATGCACAGTCACGTGATCAGTGTATGGTAGCATGCGTCAGCTATGCGATCAGTGCATGATCAGCCAGGTGATCAGTGCATGATCAGCCACGTAATCAGTGATGATCACCACGCGATCACTGCCTCACCATCCACGTGATCAGGTCATGCGCAGTCATGTGAAAAGTGGATGACAGCCGGCGATCAGTGCATGATCAGTCACGTGATCAGTGCATGATAGTCACTTGATCAGTGCATGATAACCACGTTATCAGTGCATGATAGCCATGTGTGATCAGTACGCGATCAGTGTATACCAGCCACGCGATCAGTGCATGTTAGCCATGAGTTCTGTGCATGATCAGTCTCGTGATCAGTGTGTGATCATCCACATGATGAGTGTATGCCCCGCCACGTGATCATTGCATGAGAGCCACATTATCTGTGCATGATCAGTTACGGATAAGGCATGCACAGCCACACGTGATCAGTCCAAGATAGCCACGTGATAAGTGCCTGATTAGTCACGTGTTCAGTGCATGATCAGCCAGGTTACCTGTGCATGATAAGCCCATGTTCAGTGCACGATCAGACACGTGATCAGTGAATGATAAAAACATTTGATCAGTACATGATCAGTCACGTGAGCAGTGTATGATCAACCACGTGGATTAGTGCATGATAGCCACGAGATCAGTGCTTGATCAGTCTAGTGATCAGTGTATGATCATCCACGTGATCAGTGAATGCCCAGTCACGATCAGTGTATGATAGCCACGTGATCAGTGCATGTGCAGTCACGTGATGAGTGCATTATAGCTCGTGATCAGTGCATGATCAGTCACGTGAGCTGTCCATGATCAGTCAGGTGAATCGCGATCAGCCCTGTGATCAGTGCATGACCAGTAACGTGATCAGTGAATGATAGACATGTGATCAGTGCATGATCAGTCATTGATCAGTGTATGATCAGCCAGGTGTTCACCGCATCACAGCCACGCGATCAGTGCATGATAGCCACCTGATCAGCGCGCATGATCAGTCACGCGATCTGTGCATGATCGTCACATGATCACCGTAATCAACATCCACATTATCAGTGCATGCGAGACGCGATCAGGAATGATAGACACGCGATCAGTGCATGATCAGTCACGTGATAAGTGTATTATCAGCCACGCAGTTCATGGCATGATAGCCACGTGATCAGGGCATGATAGCCATGTGATCAGTACATGATCAGGCACGTGATCTGGTGCAGGATCAGTCACCTGATCAGCATGATCAGTCACATGATCAGTGCAAGATCTGTAGCGTGATCACGCTGTATGATCAACCACGTGATCAGTGCATGCCCAGTTAGAGAAAAAGTGCATGATAGCGGCGAACAGTGCATGATCAGTCACGCGGATCAGTGCATGATCATTCACGGATCAGTGCATGACCAGTAACGCAGATCAGTGTATGATAAGTTACCGGATCAGTGTATGATAACCACCTGATCAGTGCATGATCCACCTTATCAGTTCATTGAATCAGTCACCTGATCAGTGAATGCACAGTCACGCGATCAGCGCATGATAGCTATGCGCGATCAGTGCATGATGCGCCAGGTGATCAGTGCATGATCAGTCAGGTTAGCAGTGTATGGTAGCTATGCGATCAGTGCATGATAGCCAGGTGATCAGTGCATGATCAGTCACGATCAGAGCTGATCAGCCACGCGATCAGTGGAATGCCCAGTCACGCGATCAGTGTATGAGCAGCCAAGTGATCAGTGCATGATTAGTCAGGTGATCAGTGCATGATCAGCCAGGTTATCTGTGCATGATCAGCCACATGTTCAGTGCATGATCAGCCAGGTGACTCAGTGAATGATAGCCATTTGATCAGTCATGTGTTTTGTATGATCAGCCACGTGAACAGCGCGTGCTCAGTCACGCCATTAGGCCTGCTGAGCTGCGTGATTCCCGCCTGCTCATCTGCTTAATTGCCAGCTGAGCTGAGACATTCCCGCCTGCTCATCTGCTTGATAAATTCCCAGCCGAGCTGTGATCTCTGTCTGCTCATCTGCTTGATAAATTGCCAGCTGAGCCGCGTGATACCCGTCTGCCCATGTGCTTGATTATTGCCAGCTGAGGTGCGTGATTCCTGCCTGCTCATCTGCTTGACAACTGCCAGCTGAGCCATGTGATTCCTGGGCGGCTCAGCTGCTTGATTATTGCCAGCCGTGCAGCATGATTTGTCACAGCTGAGGTCCATGATTATTGCCTGCTGATTGCATGATTCGTGCCTGCTCAGCTCTTTGATTATTGCCTCGAGGCACATCATCAGTGCATGATTGCCATGTGATCAGCGCATGATCAGTGACATGATCGTGCCATTCAGACACGTGGTCACTCGTATGCTCAGTCAGGTGATCGGTTCCTGATCAGCAACGTGATTAGTGGCCGATCAGCCACGTGGATCAGCATGATAAGCCACGTGAGCACTGCATGTGCAGTCACGAGATCAGCGTATGATCAGCCACGTGATCAGTGTATGAAAAGCCAGGGAGAAGTGCATGATCAGCCACGCGATCAGTGTCTGACTCCTCCATGATCAGTGCATCGCAGTCACGTGATCAGTATAGCTACGTGATCAGTGCATGATGAGTCAGCGATCCGTCCACATCAGTCAGGTGAATCGCAGGCGATCAGCCCGTGATCAGTGCATGTGGGCAAAGTCACAGGATCAGTGCATGACAGACATGTGATCAGTGCATGATCAGTCAGGTGATCAGTGTATGATCAGCCACTGCATGCATCATATAGCCACGTGATCAGTGCATGATAGCCACCTGATCAGTGCATGATCAGTCACGCGATTCGCATGATTCTGTCACAGCGATCACTGTATCAACATCCACATTATCAGTGCATGGGCAGAGACGATCAGGAATGACAGACACGTTGATCAGTGCATGATCAGTCACGCGATATGTATGATCAGCCACGTGATCATTGAAAGATAGCCCCGATCAGGCATGATAGCCATGTGATCAGTACATGATCAGGCACATGATCAGTGCAGGATAAGTCACGAGATCAGCACTACGATCAGTCACATGATCAGTGCAAGATCTGTAACGGATCAGTGTATGATCAACCACGTGATCAGTGCATGCCCAGTTAGGAGAAAAGTGCATGACAGCAAAGTGACTGTGAGCATGATCATTCATGTGATCAGTGCCTGACCAGTCACGCGGGATCAGTGCATGATAGCCACGCGATCAGTGCATGATAAGTCACCGGATCAGTGTACATGATAAGCCACCTGATCAGTGCATGATATCCACCTTATCAGTTCACAATCTGTCACCTGATCAGTGAATGCACAGTCACGCGATCAGGGGGTATGATAGCTATTCTATCAGTGCATGATAACCAGGTGATCAGTGCATGATCAGTCACGAGATCAGTGTATGATCAGCCACGCGGATCAGTGCATGATCAGCCACGTGATCACACCACCACCATCCACGCGATCAGGTCATGCGAAATCATGTGAAAAGTGGATGGTAGCGGGCGATCAGTGGATGATCAGTCACGCAGATCGCGCATGATAGCCACGGTGATCAGTGCATGATAAACCACGCTATCAGTGCATGACAGCCATGTGATCAGTACATGATCAGTCATGTGATCAGTGCATACCAGCCACGTGATCAGTGCGGCGACAGCCAAGAGTTCTGCATGATCAGACCGTGATCAGTGTGGCGATCATCCACATAATCAGTGTGCCCCGCCACGTGATCATTGCTTGAGAGCCACATTATCTGTGCATGATCAGTTACGGATAAGGGCATACAGTCACATGATCAGTCCATGTAGCTATGATAGCAGCCTGATCAGTCAATGGATCAGTGCATGATAGCCACGCAGATCGTGCGGCTAGCGACCAGGCACGATCGATCAGTGCATGATAAGCCACGCGATCAGTGTACGATAAGCTACCGGATCAGTGTATGATAAGGCACGGATCAGTGCACGATATCCACCTTATCAGTTCACAAATCAGTCACCTGATCGTAGTGAATGCACAGTCACGCGATCAGTGTATGGTAAAGCAGCGATCAGTGCATGACAGCGTGATCGCGGCTCAGTGCGTGATCAGTCATGTGATCAGTGTATGATCAGCCACGATCAGTGCATGATCAGCCACGTGATCACTACCTCACCATCCATGTGATCATGTCATACGCAGTCATGTGAAAAGTGGATGAGCAGCGGCGATCAGTGTGGCTGATCAGTCACGTGATCAGTGCATGATAGCCGCCACGCTATCAGTGCATGATAGCCATGTGATCAGTACATGATCAGTGACGCACGTGTATACTCAGCCACGTGACTGCTGCATGATAGCCATGAGTTCTGTGCATGATCAGTCTCGCGGATCAGTGTATGATCATCCACAGATGAGCATGATCATCCACGCGATCCTTGCACGATAGCATGATAGCCACATTATCTGTGCATGATCAGTTACGTGATAAGGGGCATGCACAGCCATGATCAGTCCAAGATAGCCACGTGATAAGTGCCTGATCAGGGTCACGGTTCAGTGCATGATCAGCCAGGTTACCTGTGCATGATAAGCCACACGTTCAGTGTACTGCGCATCAGACACGAATCAGTGAATGATAAACATTTGATCAGTGCATGATCAGTCACGCGAGGCGGTATGATCAACCACGGGATTAGTGCATGATAGCCACGATCAGTGCTTGATCAGTCCAGTGATCAGTGGCGATCATCCACGATCAGTGAATGCCCCAGTCACGGATCAGCAGTATGATAGCCACGTGATCAGTGCATGCAGTCACGCGATGAGTGCATTATAGCTTACGCGATCAGTGCATGATCAGTCACGTGAGCTGTCCATGATCAGTCAGGTGAATCGCATGATCAGCCCCTGATCAGTGCATGACCAGTAACGTGATCAGTGAATGACAGGACATGTGATCAGTGCATGATCAGTCATTGACCAGTGTAGGATCAGCCAGGCATTCACGCATCATAAGCCACGGATCAGTGCATGATAGCCACCTGATCAGTGCATGATCAGTCACGCGATCTGTGCATGACCGTCACACGATCAGTGTATCAACATCCACATTATCGCGTACGCAGAGACGGATCAGGGAATGATAGACACGTGATCAGCATGATCAGTCACGTGATAAGTGTATTATCAGCCACGTGTTCATTGCATGATAGCCACGTGATCAGGCATGATAGCCATGATCAGTACATGATCAGGCACGGGATCAGTGCAGGATCAGTCACGTGATCAGCATGATCAGTCACATGATCGGTGCGCAAGATCTGTAGCGTGATCAGTGTATGATCAACCACGGATCAGTGCATGCCCAGTTAGGAGAAAAGTGCATGATAGCCGCAACAGAATCAGTGCATGATCAGTCACGTCAGTGCATGACCAGCAACGTGATCAGTGCATGATCAGCCACGATCAGTGTATGATCAGCCAGGTGACTCAGCGCATGATCAGCCACGCGTGATCACCACCACCATCCACGCGATCAGGTCATGCGCAGTCATGTGAAAAAGTGGATGATAGCGGCGGGATCATTGTATGATCAGTCACGCGATCAGTGCATGATAGCCACGCGATCAGTGCATGATAACCACGCGACAATGCATGATAGCCATGATCGTGCATGATCAGTCACGTGATCAGTGCACTGCTCAGCCACGTGATCGCGCATGACAGCCATGAGTTCTGCATGATCAGTCTCGGATCAGTGTATGATCATCCACATGATCAGTGTATGCCTGGTCACGCGATCATTGCATGAGAGCCATTATCTGTGCAGATCAGTTACGGATAAGGGCATGCACAGTCACATGATCAGTCCAAGATAGTGAAGTGATAAGTGCCTGATCAGTCACGTGATCAGTGCATGATAGCCACGAAATCAGTATTATGACCAGTCACGGATCAGTGCATGATAGCCACGGATCAGTGCATGATATGTTACCGGGATAAGTGTATGATAAGCCACCTGATCAGTGCATGATATCCACCTTATCAGTTCACAATCAGTCCCCTGATCAGTGAATGCACAGTCACGTGATCAGTGCATGGCTAGCGCGATCAGTGCATGATAGCCAGGTGATCAGTGCATGATCAGTCACGTGATCAGTGTATGATCAGCCACGTGATCAGTGCGCATGATCAGCCACGTGATCACTACCTACCATCCACGTGATCAGGTCATGCGCAGTCATGTGAAAAGTGGATGACAGCGTGATCAGTGCATGATCAGTCACGCGATCAGTGCATGATAGCCGGATCGTTATCAGCCACGCGATCAGAGCATGATAGCCATGTGATCAGTACATGATCAGTCACGTGAACAGTGTATACCAGCCACGTTTCCACTGCATGATAGCCGCGAGTTCTGTGCATGATCAGTCTCGTGATCAGTGTATGATCATCCACATGATGAGTGTATGCCCGGCCACGTGATCCTTGCATGATATCCACATTATCTGTGCATGATCAGTTACGTGATAAGGGCATGCACAGTCACATGATCAGTCCAAGATAATACGTGATAAGTGCCTGAACAGTCACGGTTCAGTATGATTAGCCAGGTTACCTGTGAAAGATAAGCCACATGTTCAGTGCATGATCAGCCACGTGATCAGTGAATGATAAACGATCAGTGGCGATCAGTCATTTGATCATTGTATGATCAGCCACGCGGAACAGTGCATGATCAGTCACGCATTAGGCCTGCTGAGCCGCGCGTGAATCCTGCCTGCTCATCTGCTTCTTAATGCCCAGTGATCAGTGTGACATTCCTGCCTGCTCATCTGCTTGATATGCCCAGCCGAGCTGTGATTCCTTCCTGCTCAGCTGCATGATTAGTGCCAGCTGTCCAGCATGATTTGTCAGGTGAATCTGATCAGTCCATCATTGCTCATGCTCAGTAACGCGATGAGTGCCTGATCAGCTCACGATTAGTGCATGATCAGCACGCTCATCAGTGCAGGATCAGCCAGGTGATCAGCGCATCATCAGTGACGTGATCGGTGCCGACAGACGATCGTGGTCAGTGCATGCTCAGTCACGTGATCAGTTCACTGATCAGCCGCAGCGATTAGTGCATGATCAGCCACGTGATCAGAGTATGATAAGCCAGGTGATCAGTGCATGATCAGTCACGTGATCAGTGTATGATCAGCCACGTGAGCAGTGCATGATCAGTCACGTGATCAGTGCATGATCAGCCACGTGATCAGTGCATGATCAGTCACGTGATCAGTGCATGATCAGTCACGTGATCAGTGCATGATCAGCCACGTGATCAGTGTATGATCAGCCACGTGATCAGTGCATGATCAGCCACGTGATCAGCGCATGATCAGCCACGTGATCAGTCCATGTGCAGTCACGAGATCAGTGTATGATCAGCCACGTGATCAGTGTATGATAAGTCACGTGATCAGTGCATGATCAGTCACATGATCAGTGTTTGATATCCACGTGATCAGTGTAGTGCCTGATATCCACGTGATCAGTGCATTATAGCTACGTGATCAGTGCATGATCAGTCACATGATCTGTCCATGATCAGTCAGGTGAATCGTGTATGATCATCACGTGATCAGTGCATGATAGTCACAAGATCAGTGCATGATAGACATGTAATCAGTGCATGATCAGCCACGTGATCAGTGTATGATCAACCAGGTGATCACTGCATCATAGCCACCTGATCAGTGCATGATCAGTCACGTGATCTTTGCATGATCTGTCACATGATCACGTGTCATCAACATCCACATTATCAGTGCATGATCAGCCACGTGATCAAGGCATGACAGCCAGGTGATCAGTGCATGATCAGTCACGTGATCAGTGTATGATCAGCCACGTGATCAGTGCATGATCAGCCACGCGATCACCACCTCACCATCCACGGATCAGTGCATGATCAGTCACGTGAAAAGTGGATGATAGCCACGTGATCATTGCATGATCAGCCACGTGATCAGTGCATGATCAGTCACGTGATCAGTGCATGATAACCACGTTATCAATGCAAGATAGCCATGTGATCAGTACATGATCAGTCACGTGATCAGTGTATACTCAGCCACGTGATCAGTGCATGATCAGCCATGAGTTCTGTGCATGATCAGTCACGCATCAGTGTATGATCATCCACATGATCAGTGTATGCCCAGCCACGTGATCATTGCATGATCAGCCACATTATCAGTGCATGATCAGTTACGTGATCATCTGCATGCACAGTCACGCTGATCAGTCCAAGATAGTCATCTGATCAGTGCATGATCAGCCGTCACGTGATCAGTGCATGATCAGCCACGATTAAATCAGTAGCATGACCAGTCACGTGATCAGTGCATGATCAGCCACGTGATCAGTGCATGATAAGTTACGGATAAGTGTATGATAAGCCACCTGATCAGTGCATGATCATCCACGTGATCAGTTCACAATCAGTCCCGTGATCAGTGAATGATCAGCCACGTGATCAGTGCATGATCAGTTGATCAGGTATGATAGCCACGCGATCAGTGCATGATCAGCCACGTGATCAGTGCATGATCAGCCACGTGATCAGTGCATGATCTCCCACCGGATCAGTGCATGATCATCCACGTGATCAGTGCATGTGCAGTCACGTGATCAGTGGATGATCAGCGAACGTGATCAGTGCATGATCAGTCACGTGATCAGTGCATGATAAGCCACGCTATCAGTGCATGATAGCCACGTGATCAGTGCATGATCAGTCACGTGATCAGTGTGATAGCCACGCGATCAGTGCATGATCAGTCACGTGATCAGGCATGATCAGCCACGGTGATCAGTGCATGATCAGTCACGTGATCAGTGTATGATCATCCACGTGATCAGTGCATGCCCTGCCACGTGATCAGTGCATGATCAGCCACATGATCAGTGCATGATCAGTTACGTGATCAGGGCATGCACAGTCACGTGATCAGTCCAAGATAGCCACGTGATCAGTGCATGAACAGTCACGTGATCAGTGCATGATCAGCCACGTGATCAGTGCATGATCAGTCACGTGATCAGTGCATGATAGCCACGTGATCAGTGCATGATCAGTTACGTGATCAGTGTATGATCAACCACCTGATCAGTGCATGATATCCACCTCAGTGCAGATCAGTCACGTGATCATGCATGTCATCACGATCAGTGAATGATCAGTCACGTGATCAGTGCATGATAGCCACGTGATCAGTGCATGTTAGCCAGGTGATCAGTGGCGCGATCAGTCACGCGATCAGTGTATGATCAGCCACGCCATCAGTGCATGATCAGCCACGTGATCACTACCTCTGCATCCACGTGATCAGGTCATGATCGCAGTCATGATGAAAAGTGGATGATCAGCCCGAGTGATCAGTGCATGATCAGTCACGTGATCAGTGCATGATAGCCACGTGATCAGTGCATGATAACCACGTTATCAGTGCATGATCAGCCATGTGATCAGTGCATGATCAGTCACGTGATCAGTGTATACCAGCCACGTGATCAGTGCATGATCAGCCAGGAGTTCAGTGCATGATCAGTCCGTGATCAGTGTATGATCATCCACATGATCAGTGCATGCCCAGTCACGTGATCATTGCATGATCAGCCACGTGATCAGTGCATGATCAGTTACGTGATAAGGGCATGCACAGCCACGTGATCAGTCCAAGATAGCCACGTGATCAAGTGCCTGATCAGTCACGTGATCAGTGCATGATCAGCCAGGTTATCAGTGCATGATCAGCCACATGATCAGTGCATGATCAGACACGTGATCAGTGAATGATAAACATTTGATCAGTGCATGATCAGTCACGTGATCAGTGTATGATCAACCACGTGATCAGTGCATGATAGCCACGTGATCAGTGCATGATCAGTCACGTGATCAGTGCATGATCAGTCACGTGATCAGTGCATGATAGCCAGGTGATCAGTGCATGATCAGCCATGTGATCAGTGATCAGTGTAGTGATCAGTCACGTGATCAGTGTATGATCAGCCACGTGATCAGTGCATGATAGCCATGAGTTCAGTGCATGATCAGTCACGTGATCAGTGTATGATCATCCACGTGATCAGTGTATGCCCGGTCACGTGATCAGTGCATGATCAGCCACGTGATCAGTGCATGATCAGTTACGTGATCAGTGCATGATCAGCCACGTGATCAGTGCAAGATCAGCCACGTGATCAGTGCCTGATCAGTCACGTGATCAGTGCATGATCAGCCAGGTGATCCTGTGAATGATCAGCCACGTGATCAGTGCATGATCAGCCACGTGATCAGTGAATGATAAACGTTTGGTCAGTCACGTGATCATTGCATGATCAGCCACGTGAACAGTGCGTGATCAGTCACGTGATTAGGCCTGCTGAGCAGCCACGTGAATCCTGCCTGCTCATCTGCTGATTAGTGCATGCCAGCTGAGCTGAGACATTCCTGCCTGCTCATCTGCTTGATAATTCCCAGCTGAGCTGTGCATGATCAGCCACCTGCTCAGCTGCATGATTATTGCCAGGTGCATGAGCATGATGATCAGTGTAGCTCAGGTCCGTGATTATTGCCTGATCAGCCACGCGATACGTGCCTGATCAGCTCTGATGAGTATTTGATCAGCCACGTCATCAGTGCATGATTGCCATGTGATCAGCGCATGATCAGTGACATGATCGGTGCCATTCAGACACGTGGAACAGTGCATGATCAGTCACGTGATCAGTGCATGATAAGCAACGTGATTAGTGCATGATCAGCCACGTGATCAGTGTATGATCAGCCACGTGATCAGTGCATGATCAGTCACGTGATCAGTGTATGATCAGCCACGTGATCAGTGCATGATCAGTCACGTGATCAGTGTATGATCAGCCACGTGATCAGTGCATGATCAGTCACGTGATCAGTGCATGATCAGCCACATATCAGTGTATGATCAACCACGTGATCAGTGCATGATCAGCCACGTGATCAGTGCATGATCAGCCGCGTGATCAGCGCATGATCAGCCACGTGATCAGTCCATGATCAGTCACGTGATCAGTGCATGATCAGCCACGTGATCAGTGTATGATCAGCCACGTGATCAGTGCATGATCAGCCACGTGATCAGTGTTTGATCCACGTGATCAGTGTATGTGATCAGTCACGTGATCAGTGCATGATCAGCTCACGTGATCAGTGCATGATCAGTCACGCGATCTGTCCATGATCAGTCACGTGATCAGTGTATGATCATCCCGTGATCAGTGCATGATCAGTCACGTGATCAGTGCATGATCAGACACGTAATCAGTGCATGATCAGCCACGTGATCAGTGTATGATCAGCCACGTGATCAGTGCATCATCAGCCACCTGATCAGTGCATGATCAGTCACGTGATCAGTGCATGATCAGTCACGCGATCACTGCATGATCATCCACACGTCAGTGCATGCCCAGTGACGTGATCAGTGGTGATCAGCCAGGTGATCAGTGCATGATCAGTCACGTGATCAGTGTAAGATCAGCCACGTGATCAGTGCATGATCAGCCACGTGATCACTGCCATCATCCACGTGATCAGGTCATGATCAGTCATGTGAAAAGTGGATGATCAGCGGTGATCAGCGCATGATCAGTCACGTGATCAGTGCATGATCAGCCACGTGATCAGTGCATGATCAGCCACGCGATCAATGCATGATCAGCCATGTGATCAGTACATGATCAGTCACGTGATCAGTGTATACTCAGCCACGTGATCAGTGCATGATAGCCATGAGATTCAGTGCATGATCAGTCTCAGCGTGATCAGTGTATGATCATCCACGTGATCAGTGTATGCATCAGTCACGTGATCAGTGCATGATCAGCCACATTATCAGTGCATGATCAGTTACGTGATCAGTGCATGCACAGTCACGATCAGTCCAAGATCAGTGAAGTGATAAGTGCCTGATCAGTCACGTGATCAGTGCATGATCAGCCACGTGAATCAGTGCATGACCAGTCACGTGATCAGTGCATGATAGCCACGTGATCAGTGCATGATAAGTTACGTGATAAGTGTATGATAAGCCACGTGATCAGTGCATGATATCCACGTTATCAGTTCACAATCAGTCACGTGATCAGTGCATGAATGCACAGCATGATCAGTCACGTGATCAGTGTATGATAGCAAGGTGATCAGTGCATGATCAGCCAGGTGATCAGTGCTTGATCAGCCATGTGATCAGTGCATGATCAGCCACGTGATCACTGCCTGACCATCCACGTGATCAGGTCATGATGCAGTCATGTGATCAGTGGATGACAGCGACGTGATCAGTGCATGATCAGCCACGTGATCAGTGCATGATAGTCACGTGATCAGTGCATGATCAGCCACGTTATCAGTGCATGATAGCCATGTGATCAGTGCATGATCAGTCACGTGATCAGTGTATACTCAGCCACGTGATCAGTGCATGATCAGCCATGAGTTCTGTGCATGATCAGTCTCGTGATCAGTGTATGATCATCCACATGATCAGTGCATGCCCGTCACCTGATCATTGCATGATAGCCACATTATCTGTGCATGATCAGTTACGTGATCAGTGCATGATCAGCCACAGTGATCAGTCCAAGATAGCCACGTGATCAGTGCCTGATCAGTCACGTGATCAGTGCATGATCAGCCAGGTTACCAGTGCATGATAAGCCACATGTTCAGTGCATGATCAGACACGTGATCAGTGAATGATCAAACGTTTGATCAGTGCATGATCAGTCACGTGAGCAGTGTATGATCAACCACGTGATTAGTGCATGATCAGCCACGTGATCAGTGCATGATCAGTCTAGTGATCAGTGCATGATCATCCACGTGATCAGTGAATGATCAGGTCACGTGATCAGTGCATGATCAGTCACGGATCACGTGATCAGTGCATGATGCAGATCACGTGATCAGTGCATGATCAGCTACGTGATCAGTGCATGATCAGTCACGTGAGCAGTCCATGATCAGTCAGGTGAATCGTGCATGATCAGCCACGTGATCAGTGCATGACCAGTAACGTGATCAGTGAATGATAGACACGTGATCAGTGCATGATCAGTCATTGATCAGTGCATGATCAGCCAGGTGTTCAGTGCATGATCAGCCACGTGATCAGTGCATGATCAGCCACCTGATCAGTGCATGATCAGTCACGTGATCTGTGCATGATCAGTCACACGATCACTGTATCAACATCCACGTTATCAGTGCATGATCAGCCACGTGATCAGGGAATGATAGACACGTGATCAGTGCATGATCAGTCACGTGATCAGTGTATTATCAGCCACGTGTTCATTGCATGATAGCCACGTGATCAGTGCCTGATAGCCATGAGTTCTGTGCATGATCAGGCACGTGATCAGTGTATGATCATCCACGTGATCAGTGTATGCCCAGTCACGTGATCAGTGCATGATAGCCACATTATCAGTGCATGATCAGTTAAATGATTAGGCATGCACAGTCACATGATCAGTCCAAGATAGGCACGTGATCAGTGCCTGATCAGCCACGTGATCAGTGCATGAACAGTCACGTGATCAGTGCATGACCAGTAATGTGATCAGTGCATGATAGCCACGTGATCAGTGCATGAAAAGTTACCGGATCAGTGTATGATAAGCCACCTGATCAGTGCATGATATCCAACTTATCAGTTCATGATCAGTCACCTGATCAATGAATGCACAGTCACGTGATCAGTGCATGAGTGATGTGATTGTGTGATGAGCCACGTGATCAGTGCATGATAGCCAGGTGATCAATGCAGGATCAGTCACGTGATCAGTGTATGATCAGCCACGTGATCAGTGCATGATCAGCCACGTGATCACACTGACCATCCACGTGATCAGGTCATGCGCAGTCACGTGAAAAGTGGATGATCAGCGACGTGATCAGTGCATGATCAGCCACGTGATCAGTGCATGATCAGCTACGTGATCAGTGCATGATCAGTCACGTGATCAGTGCATGACCAGTAATGCGATCAGTGCATGATCAGCCACGTGATCAGTGCATGATAAGTTACCACGGATCAGTGTATGATAAGCCACCTGATCAGTGCATGATATCCACGTTATCAGTTCATGAATCAGTCACGTGATCAGTGAATGCATGATCAGTCACGTGATCAGTGCATGATAGCTACGCGATCAGTGCATGATCAGCCACGTGATCAGCCAGGTGATCAGTGCATGATCAGTCACGTGATCAGTGTATGATCAGCCACGTGATCACCACCATCCACGTGATCAGGTCAGCGCGCGATCAGTTACGAAAAGTGGATGATCAGTCACGTGATCAGTGCATGATCAGTCACGTGATCAGTGCATGATAGCCACGTGATCAGTGCGCAGATAAGCACATTATCAGTGCATGATAGCCACGTGATCAGTACATGATCAGTCACGTGATCAGTGTATACTCATCCACGTGATCAGTGCATGATAGCCATGATCAGTGCATGATCAGTCACGTGATAAGTGCATGATCAGTCACATGATCAGTGTATGATCAGTCACGTGATCAGTGCATGATAGCCACATTATCAGTGCAAGATCAGTTAAGTGTTCAGTGCATGATGAGTCACGTGATCAGTGCAAGATAGCCACGTGATCAGTGCCTGATCAGTCACGTGATCAGTGCATGATCAGCCAGGTGATACAGTGCATGATAGCCACATGTTCAGTGCATGATCAGCCGCGTGATCAGTGAATGATAAACATTTGATCAGTGCATGATCAGTCACGTGAGCAGTGCATGATCAGGCACGTGATTAGTGCATGATCAGCCACGAGATCAGTGCACGATCAGTCTAGTGATCAGTGCATGATCAGCCACGTGACCAGTGAATGATCAGTCACGTGATCAGTGCATGAACAGTCACGTGATCAGTGCATGACCAGTAACGTGATCAGTGCATGATAGCCACGTGATCAGTGCATGATCAGTTACGGATCAGTGTATGATAAGCCACCTGATCAGTGCATGATATCCACGTTATCAGTTCACAATCAGTCACCTGATCAATGAATGCACAGTCACGTGATCAGTGCATGATCAGCTACGCGCTCAGTGCATGATAGCCAGGTGATCAATGCATGATCAGTCACGTGATCAGTGAATGATAAACATTTGATCAGTGCATGATCAGTCACGTGAGCAGTGTATGATCAACCACGTGATAGTGCATGATAGCCACGAGATCAGTGCATGATCAGTCCAGTGATCAGTGTGTATGATCATCCACGTGATCAGTGAATGCCCAGTCACGTGATCAGTGTATGATCAGCCACGTGATCAGTTCATGATTAGTCAGGTGATCAGTGCATGATCAGCCAGGTTATCTGTGCATGATCAGCCACGTGTTCAGTGCATGATCAGCCAGGTGATCAGTGAATGATAGCCATGTGATCAGTCATGTGATCATTGTATGTTCAGCCACGTGAACAGTGCGTGATCAGTCACGTGATTAGGGCCTGCTGAGCTGCGTGATTCCTGCCTGCTCATCTGCTTCTTAATTGCCAGCTGAGCTGAGACATTCCTGCCTGCTCATCTGCTTGATAATTGCCCAGCTGAGCTGTGTGATTCCTGCCTGCTCATCTGCTTGATAATTGCCAGCTGAGCTGCGTGATACCTGTCTGCTCATGTGCTTGATTATTGCCAGCTGAGGTGCGTGATTCCTGCCTGCTCATCTGCTTGACAACGCGCCAGCTGAGCCATGTGATTCCTGCCTGCTCAGCTGCTTGATTATTGCCAGCTGTGCAGCATGATTTGTCACAGCTGAGGTCCATGATTATTGCCTGCTGATTGCGTGATTCGTGCCTGCTCAGCTCTTTGATTATTGCCTCCCAGAGGCACATCATCAGTGCATGATTGCCATGTGATCAGCGCATGATCAGTGACATGATCGTGCCATTCAGACACGTGGTCACTGCATGCTCAGTCACGTGATCAGTTCCTGATCAGCAACGTGATTAGTGCATGATCATCCACGTGATCAGTGTATGATAAGCCACGTGAGCAGTGCATGTGCAGTCACGAGATCAGTGTATGATCAGCCACGTGATCAGTGCATGATGCAGTCACGAGATCAGTGTATGATCAGCCACGTGAGCAGTGCATGATCAGTCACGTGATCAGTGTATGATATCCACGTGATCAGTGTATGTGCAGTCACGGGATCAGTGCATGATAGCTACGTGATCAGTGCATGATCAGTCACGTGATCAGTCCATGATCAGTCAGGTGAATCAGTGCATGATCATCCCGTGATCAGTGCGGGCAGTCAAAAGATCAGTGCAGGATAGACATGTGATCAGTGCATGATCAGTCACGTGATCAGTGTCTGATCAGCACGGTGATCACTGCATCATCAGACACGTGGTCAGTGCATGATAGTCACGTGATCAGTGCATGATCAGTCACGTGATCTGTGCATGATCTGTCACGTGGATCACTGTATCAACATCCACATTTTCATTGCATGATCAGCCACGTGATCAGTGCATGATCAGCCACGTGTTCTGTGCATGATCAGTCAGTTCGTGATCAGTGTATGATCATCCACATGATCAGTGTATGTCCAGTCACGTGATCAGTGCATGATAGCCACGCGATCTGTGCATGATCAGTTACGTGATAAGGGCATGCACAGTCACGTGATCAGTTCAAGATAGCCACGTGATCAGTGCCTGATCATTCACGTGATCAGTGCATGATCAGCCACGTGATCAGTGCATGAACAGTCACGTGATCAGTGCATGATAGCCACGTGATCAGTGCATGATAAGTTACGGATCAGTGTATGATAAGCCACCTGATCAGTGCATGATCATCCACCTTATCAGTTCACAATCAGTCACCTGATCAGTGAATGCACAGACACGTGATCAGTGCATGATCAGCTACGCGATCAGTGCATGATAGCCAGGTGATAAGTGCATGATCAGTCACGTGATCAGTGTATGATCAGCCAGGTGATCAGTGCATGTTCAGCCACGTGATCACTACATCACCATCCACATGATCAGGTCATGACAGTCACGTGAAAAGTGGATGATCAGCCACGTGATCAATGCATGATCAGTCTTGTGATCAGTGCATGATAGCCACGTGATCAGTGCATGATAACCACGTTATCAGTGCATGATCAGCCATGTGATCAGTGTGATCAGTCACGTGATCAGTGTACACTCAGCCACGTAATCAGTGCATGATAGCCACGAGATCTGTGCATGATCAGTCTCGTGATCAGTGTATGATCATCCACATGATCAGTGTATGCCCAGCCACGTGATCATTGCATGATAGCCACATTATCTGTGCATGATCAGTTACGTGATAAGGGCATGCACAGTCACATGATCAGTCCAAGATAGCCACGTGATAAGTGCCTGATCAGTCACGTGATCAGTGCATGATCAGCCAGGTTACCTGTCCATGATAAGCCACAAGTTCAGTGCATGATCAGCCACGTGATGAGTGAATGATAAACATTTGATCAGTGCATGATCAGTCACGTGAGCAGTGTATGATCAACCTCGTGATTAGAGCATGATAGCCAGGAGATCAGTGCTTGATCAGTCTAGTGATCAGTGTATGATCATCCACGTGATCAGTGAATGCCCAGTCACGTGATCAGTGTATGATAGCCACGTGATCAGTGCATGATTAGTCACGTGATCAGTGCATGATCAGCCAGGTTATCTGTGCATGATCAGCCACATGTTCAGTGCATGATCAGCCAGGTGATCAGTGAATGATAGCCATGTGATGATCAGTCATGTGTTCATTGTATGATCAGCCACGTGAACAGTGCGTGATCAGTCACGTGATTAGGGCCTGCTGAGCCACGTGATTCCTGCCTGCTCATCTGCTTGTATAATTGCCAGCGTGAGCTGAGACATTCCTGCCACTCATCTGCTTGATAATGAGCTGAGCTGTGTGATTCCTGCCTGCTCATCTGCTTGATAATTGCCAGCTGAGCTGCGTGATACCTGTCTGCTCATGTGCTTGATTATTGCCAGCTGAGGTGCGTGATTCCTGCCTGCTCATCTGCTTGACAAGTGCCAGCTGAACCACGTGATTCCTGCCTGCTCAGCTGATCAGATTATTGCCAGCTGTGCAGCATGATTTGTCACAGCTGAGGTCCATGATTATTGCCTGCTGATTGCGTGATTCGTGCCTGCTCAGCTCTTTGATTATTGCCTCCGGAGGCACATCATCAGTGCATGATTGCCATGTGATCAGCGCATGATCAGTGACATGATCGGTGCCATTCAGACACGTGTGATCACTGCATGCTCAGTCAGGTGATCAGTTCCTGATCAGCAACGTGATTAGTGCATGACCAGCCATGTGATCAGTGTATGATAAGCCACGTGAGCAGTGCGTGTGCAGTCACGAGATCAGTGTATGATCAGCCACGTGATCAGTGCATGGGCAGTCACATGATCAGTGCATGATAGACATGTAATCAGTGCATGTTCTGCCACGTGATCAGTGTATGATCAACCAGGTGATCACTGTATCATAGCCACCTGATCAGTGCATGATCAGTCACGTGATCTGTGCATGATCTGTCACACGATCACTGTATCAACATCCACATTATCAGTGCATGATCAGTGACGTGATCAGGGAATGATAGACACGTGATCAGTGCATGATCAGTCACGTGATAAGTGTATTATCAGCCACGTGATCATTGCATGATAGCCACGTGATCAGGGCATGATACCCATGTGATCAGTACATGATCAGGCACATGATCAGTGCAGGATGAGTCACGTGATCAGTACCTGATCAGTCACATGATCAGCGCAAGATCTGTAAGGTGGTCAGTGTATGATCAACCACGTGATCAGTGCATGCCCAGTTAGGAGTAAAGTGCATGATAGCGAAGTGATCAGTGCATGATCAGTCACGTGATCAGTGCATGATAGCCACGTGATCAGTGCATGAACAGTCACGTGATCAGTGCATGACCAGTTACGTGATCAGTGCATGATAGCCACGTGATCAGTGCATGATAAGTTACCGGATCAGTGTATGATAAGCCACCTGATCAGTGCATGATATCCACCTTATCAGTTCACAATCAGTCAACTGATCAGTGAATGCACAGTGCATGATAACCACGTTATCAGTGCATGATAGCCATGTGATCAGTACATGATCAGTGACATGATCGGTGCCATTCAGACACGTGGTCACTGCAAGCTCAGTCACGTGATCAGTTCCTGATCAGCAACGTGATTAGTGCATGATCAGCCACGTGATCAGTGCATGATAAGCCACGTGAGCAGTGCATGTGCAGTCACGAGATCAGTGTATGATCAGCCACGTGATCAGTGTATGATAAGCCACGTGAGCAGTGCATGACCAGCCACGTGATCAGTGCATGATAATCACGTGATCAGTGCATGTGCAGTCACGTGATCAGTGCATTATAGCTTCGTGATCAGTGCATGATCAGTCCCGTGATCAGTGTATGATAAGCCACGTGAGCAGTGCATGATTTGCCAGGTGATCAGTGTATGATCAGCCACGTGATCAGTGCATGTGCAGTCACGAGATCAGTGTATGATCAGCGACGTGATCAGTGTATGATAAGCCACGTGAGCAGTGCATGATCAGTCACGTGATCAGTGTACGATCAGCCACGTGATCAGTGCATGATCAGCCACGTGATCACTACCTCACCATCCACGTGATCAGGTCATGCGCAGTCATGTGAAAAGTGGATGATAGCGAAGTGATCAGTGCATGATCAGTCACGTGATCAGTGCATGATAGCCACGTGATCAGTGCATGATAACCACATTATCAGTGCATGATAGCCATGTGATCAGTACATGATCAGTCACGTGATCAGTGTATACTCATCCACGTGATCAGTGCATGATAGCCATGAGTTCTGTGCATGATCAGTCTCGTGATCAGTGTATGATCATCCACATGATCAGTGTATGCCCCGTCACGTGATCATTGCCTGATAGCCACATTATCTGTGCATGATCAGTTACGTGATAAGGGCATGCACAGTCACATGATCAGTCCAAGATAGCCACGTGATAAGTGCCTGATCAGTCACGTGATCAGTGCATGATCAGCCAGGTTACCTGTGCATGATAAGCCACATGTTCAGTGCATGATCAGCCACGTGATCAGTGAATGATAAACATTTGATCAGTGCATGATCAGTCACGTGAGCAGTGTATGATCAACCACGTGATTAGTGCATGATAGCCACGAGATCAGTGCTTGATCAGTCTAGTGATCAGTGTACGATCATCCACGTGACCAGTGAATGCCGAGTCACGTGATCAGTGCATGAACAGTCACGTGATCAGTGCATGACCAGTAACGTGATCAGTGCATGATAGCCACGTGATCAGTGCATGAAAAGTTACGGATCAGTGTATGATAAGCCACCTGATCAGTGCATGATATCCACGTATCAGTTCACAATCAGTCACCTGATCAATGAATGCACAGTCACGTGATCAGTGCATGATAGCTACTGTCGCTTAAGTGCATGATAGCCAGGTGATCAATGCATGATCAGTCACGTGATCAGTGAATGATAAACATTTGATCTGTGCATGATCAGTCACGTGAGCAGTGTATGATCAACCACGTGATTAGTGCATGATAGCCACGAGATCAGTGCTTGATCAGTCACGTGATCAGTGTATGATCATCCACGTGATCAGTGAATGCCCAGTCACGTGATCAGTGTATGATAGCCACGTGATCAGTTCATGATTAGTCAGGTGATCAGTGCATGATCAGCCAGGTTATCTGTGCATGATCAGCCACGTGATCAGTGCATGATCAGCCAGGTGATCAGTGAATGATAGCCATGTGATCAGTCATGTGATCATTGTATGTTCAGCCACGTGAACAGTGCGTGCTCAGTCACGTGATTAGGGCCTGCTGAGCTGCGTGATTCCTGCCTGCTCATCTGCTTCTTGCATTGCCAGCTGAGCTGAGACATTCCTGCCTGCTCATCTGCTTGATAATTCCCAGCTGAGCTGTGTGATTCCTGCCTGCTCATCTGCTTGATAATTGCCAGCTGAGCTGCGTGATACCTGTCTGCTCATGATGCTTGATTATTGCCAGCTGAGATGCGTGATTCCTGCCTGCTCATCTGCTTGATCAATTGCCAGCTGAGCCATGTGATTCCTGCCTGCTCAGCTGCTTGATTAGCCAGCTGTGCAGCATGATTTGTCACAGCTGAGGTCCATGATTATTGCCTGCTGATTGGTGTGATTCGTGCCTGCTCAGCTCTTTGATTATTGCCTCCAGAGCACATCATCAGTGCATGATTGCCACGTGATCAGCGCATGATCAGTGACATGATCGGTGCCATTCAGACACGTGATCACTGCATGCTCAGTCACGTGATCAGTTCCCTGATCAGCAACGTGATTAGTGCATGATCATCCACGTGATCAGTGTATGATAAGGCACGTGAGCAGTGCATGTGCAGTCACGAGATCAGTGTGATGATGATCAGCCACGTGATCAGTGTATGATAAGCCACGTGATCAGTGCATGATAAACCACGTAATCAGTGCATGATAGCCACGTGATCAGTGCATGATCAGTCACATGATCAGTGTATGATCAGCCACGTGATCAGTGCATGATAGCCACGTGTTCTGTGCATGATCAGTCACGTGATCAGTGTATGATCATCCACATGATCAGTGTATGCCCAGTCACGTGATCATTGCCTGATAGCCACATTATCTGTGCAAGATCAGTTACGTGATTGGGGCATGCACAGTCACATGATCAGTCCAAGATAGCCACGTGATAAGTGCCTGATCAGTCACGTGATCAGTGCATGATCAGCCAGGTTACCTGTGCATGATAAGCCACGTGATCAGTGCATGATCAGCCACGTGATCAGTGAATGATAAACATTTGATCAGTGCATGATCAGTCACGTGAGCAGTGTATGATCAACCACGTGATTAGTGCATGATAGCCACGTGATCAGTGCATGATCAGTCTAGTGATCAGTGATCATCATGATCATCACGCGTGACCAGTGAATGCCAGTCACGTGATCAGTGCATGAACAGTCACGTGATCAGTGCATGACCAGTAACGTGATCAGTGCATGATAGCCACGTGATCAGTGCATGAAAAGTTACGGATCAGTGTATGATAAGCCACCTGATCAGTGCATGATATCCACCTTATCAGTTCACAATCAGTCACCTGATCAATGAATGCACAGTCACGTGATCAGTGCATGATCAGCCAGGCTAAGTGCATGATAGCCAGGTGATCAATGCATGATCAGTCACGTGATCAGTGAATGATAAACATTTGATCTGTGCATGATCAGTCACGTGAGCAGTGTATGATCAACCACGTTATTAGTGCATGATAGCCACGAGATCAGTGCTTGATCAGTCTAGTGATCAGTGTATGATCATCCACGTGATCAGTGAATGCCCAGTCACGTGATCAGTGCATGATAGCCACGTGATCAGTTCATGATTAGACAGGTGATCAGTGCATGATCAGCCAGGTTATCTGTGCATTGATCAGCCACGTGTTCAGTGCATGATCAGCCAGGTGATCAGTGAATGATAGCCATGTGATCAGTCATGTGATCATTGTAATTTCAGCCACGTGAACAGTGCGTGCTCAGTCACGTGATTAGGCCTGCTGAGCTGCGTGATTCCTGCCTGCTCATCTGCTTTTAATTGCCAGCTGAGCTGAGACATTCCTGCCTGCTCATCTGCTTGATAATTCCCAGCTGAGCTGTGTGATTCCTGCCTGCTCATCTGCTTGATAATTGCCAGCTGAGCTGCGTGATACCTGTCTGCTCATGTGCTTGATTAGTGCCAGCTGAGGTGCGTGATTCCTGCCTGCTCATCTGCTTGACAACGCCAGCTGAGCCATGTGATTCCTGCCTGCTCAGCTGCTTGATTATTGCCAGCTGTGCAGCATGATTTGTCACAGCTGAGGTCCATGATTATTGCCTGCTGATTGCGTGATTCGTGCCTGCTCAGCTGTTTGATTATTGCCTCCAGAGGCACATCATCAGTGCATGATTGCCATGTGATCAGCGCATGATCAGTGACATGATCGGTGCCATTCAGACACGTGGTCACTGCATGATCAGTTCAGTTCCTGATCAGCAACGTGATCAGTGCATGATCAGTCACGTGATCAGTGCAACATCAGCCACGTGATCAGTGCATGCACAGTCACGTGATCAGTGCATGATCAGCCACGTGATCAGTGCATGATCAGCCACGTGATCAGTGCATGCACAGTCACGTGATCAGTGTATGATCAGTCACGTGATCAGTGCATGCACAGTCACGTGATCAGTGTATGATCAGTCACGTGATCAGTGTATGATCAGCCACGTAATCAGTGCATGATAGCCACATGATCAGTGCATGATAGCCACGTGTTCAGTGCGTGATGAGTCACGTGTTCAGTGCATGATCAGTCCACAGTCAGTGATCAGTGTGACGTCATGATCAGCCAGTGCATGATCAGTGACATCAGGCATGATCAAAGATCAGTGTATGATCAGCCACGCGATCAGTGCATGATCAGCCACGTGATCAGTGCATGATCAGTCACGTGATCAGTGCATGATCAGTCACGTGATCAGTGTATCAACATCCATCCATCAGTGCATTGCATGATCAGTGATAAGCCACCTGAGTGCATGATCAGCCACGAGTTCTGTCAGCACGATCAGTGTGATCAGTGTACGATCATCCATGATGAGTCAGTGATCAGTGCATGATCAGCCACGATCAGTGCCAATCAGTCACGATCAGTGTATGATCAGTGCGTGATCAGTGCAAGATCAGTCACGTGATCAGTGCATGATCAGTCACAGGTGATCAGTGCATGATCAGCCACGTGATCAGTGCCTGATCAGTCACGTGATCAGTGCATGATCAGCCACGTGATCAGTGCATGATCAGCCACGGATCAGTACCAGCCACGTGATCAGCATGATCAGTTACGATCAGTGCCAGCCACGATCAGTGCATGATCAGCACGTTATCAGTTCACAATCAGTCACCTGATCAGTGAATGCACAGACACGTGATCAGTGCATGATAGCACGTGATCAGTGCATGATCAGCCAGGTGATCAGTGCATGATCAGTCACGTGATCAGTGCATGATCAGCCACGTGATCAGTGCATGATCAGCCACGTGCCGACCAGCCACGTGATCAGGTCATGATCAGTCATGTGAAAAGTGGATGATAGCACGTGATCAGTGCATGATCAGTCTTGTGATCAGTGCATGATAGCACGTGATCAGCATGATAAGCCACGTGATCAGTGCATGATCAGCCATGTGATCAGTGATGATCAGTCACGTGATCAGTGCATGAAAGCCACGTGATCAGTGCATGATAGCCGTGAGTTCTGTGCATGATCAGTCACGTGATCAGTGCATGATCATCCACATGATCAGTGTATGATCAGCCACGTGATCAGTGTCATAGCCACATGATCAATCAGTTACGATCATGCATGCACAGTCACGTGATCAGTCCAAGATAGCCACGTGATAAGTGCCTGATCAGTCACGTGATCAGTGCATGATCAGCCAGGTGATCAATGCATGATCAGTCACAAGTTCAGTGATCAGCCACGTGATCAGTGAATGATAAACATTTGATCAGTGCATGATCAGTCACGTGAGCAGTGTATGATCAACCACGTGATTAGTGCATGATAGCCACGAGATCAGTGCTTGATCAGTCAGTGATCAGTGTATGATCATCCACGTGATCAGTGAATGCCCAGTCACGTGATCAGTGTATGATAGCCACGTGATCAGTTCATGATTAGTCAGGTGATCAGTGCATGATCAGCCAGGTTATCTGTGCATGATCAGCCACGTGTTCAGTGCATGATCAGCCAGGTGATCAGTGAATGATAGCCATGTGATCAGTCATGTGATCATTGTATGATCAGCCACGTGAACAGTGCGTGCTCAGTCACGTGATTAGGGCCTGCTGAGCTGCGTGATTCCTGCCTGCTCATCTGCTTTTTAATTGCCAGCTGAGCTGCGTGATTCCTGCCTGCTCATCTGCTTGATAATTGCCAGCTGAGCTGTGTGATTCCTGCCTGCTCATCTGCTTGATAATTGCCAGCTGAGCTGCGTGATACCTGTCTGCTCATGTGCTTGATTATTGCCAGCTGAGGTGCGTGATTCCTGCCTGCTCATCTGCTTGACAATTGCCAGCTGAGCTGTGTGATTCCTGCTGCTCAGCTGCTTGATTATTGCCAGCTGAGCAGCATGATTCATCACAGCTGATGTCCATGATTATTGCCTGCTGATTGCGTGATTCGTGCCTGCTCAGCTCTTTGATTATTGCCTCCGGAGGCACATCATCAGTGCATGATTGCCATGTGATCAGCGCATGATCAGTGACATGATCGGTGCCATTCAGACACGTGGTCACTGCATGCTCAGTCACGTGATCAGTTCCTGATCAGCAACGTGATTAGTGCATGATCAGCCACGTGATCAGTGTATGATAAGCCACGTGAGCAGTGCATGTGCAGTCACGAGATCAGTGTATGATAGCCACATGATCAGTGCATGTGCAGTCACGTGATCAGTGCATGATCAGCCACGTGATCAGTGCATGATCAGTCACGTGATCAGTGTATGATAGCCACGTGATCAGTGTATGTGCAGCCACGTGGATCAGTGCATTATAGCTACGTGATCAGTGCATGATCAGTCACGTGATCAGTGCATGATCAGTCAGGTGAATCGTGCATGATCAGTCCCGTGATCAGTGCACGGGCAGTCAAAAGATCAGTGCAGGATAGACAAGTGATCAGTGCATGATCAGTCACGTGATCAGTGCATGATCAGTCACGTGATCAGTGTATGAACATCCACATTTTCAGTGCATGATCAGTGAGGTGATCAGTGCATGATAGCCACGAGTTCAGTGCATGATCAGTCACGTGATCAGTGTATGATCAGCCACGTGATCAGTGCATGATCAGTCATGTGATCAGTGCATGATAGCCACGTGATCAGTGCATGATAGCTACGTGATCAGTGCCTGATCAGTCACGTGATCAGTGCCTGATCAGTCACGTGATCAGTGCCTGATCAGCCACGTGATCATTGCATGATCAGTCACGAGATCAGTGCATGATCAGTCACGTGATCAGTGCATGATAAGTTACGTGATCAGTGTATGATAAGCCACCTGATCAGTGCATGATATCCACCTTATCAGTTCACAATCAGTCACCTGATCAGTGAATGCATCAGTCACGTGATCAGTGATAGCTATGCGATCAGTGCATGATAGCCAGGTGATCAGTGCATGATCAGTCACGTGATCAGTGTATGATCACCCAGGTGATCAGTGCATGATTAGCCACGTGATCAGTGCATGATCAGCCACGTGATCAGTGCATACCCAGTCACGTGAAAAGTGGATGATCAGCCACGTGATCAATGCATGATCAGTCACGTGATCAGTGCATGATAGCCACGTGATCAGTGCATGATAAGCCACGTTATCAGTGCATGATAGCCATGTGATCAGTGCATGATCAGTCACGTGATCAGTGTACACTCAGCCACGTAATCAGTGCATGATAGCCACGAGTTCTGTGCATGATCAGTCACGTGATCAGTGCATGATCATCCACATCAGTGTATGATAGCCACGTGATCAGTGCATGATCAACCACATGATCAGTGCATGATCAGTTACGTGATCAGTGCATGATCAGTCACGTGATCAGTCCAAGATAGCCACGTGATCAAGTGCATGATCAGTCACGTGATCAGTGCATGATCAGCCAGGTTATCAGTCCATGATAAGCCACGTGATCAGTGCATGATCAGCCACGTGATCAGTGAATGATAAACATTTGATCAGTGCATGATCAGTCACGTGATCAGTGTATGATCAACCACGTGATTAGTGCATGATAGCCACGTGATCAGTGCATGATCAGTCTAGTGATCAGTGCATGATCATCCACGTGATCAGTGAATGCCCAGTCACGTGATCAGTGTATGATAGCCACGTGATCAGTGCATGATTAGTCAGGTGATCAGTGCATGATCAGCCAGGTTATCTGTGCATGATCAGCCACGTGTTCAGTGCATGATCAGCCAGGTGATCAGTGAATGATGAGCCATGTGATCAGTCATGTGTTCATGATCAGTGCATGATCAGCCACGTGAACAGTGCGTGCTCAGTCACGTGATTAGTGCCTGCTGAGCTGCGTGATTCCTGCCTGCTCATCTGCTTGATCAGTGCCAGATGAGCTGAGACATTCCTGCCTGCTCATCTGCTTGATAATTGCATGCTGAGCTGTGTGATCAGCCTGCTCATCTGCTTGATAAGTGCCAGCTGAGCCACGTGATACCTGTCTGCTCAGCCAGGTGATTAGTGCCAGCTGAGCCACGTGATTCCTGCCTGCTCATCTGCGTGACAATTGCCAGCTGAACCATGTGATTCCTGCCTGCTCAGCTGCGTGATTAGTGCCAGCTGATCAGCATGATTTCAGTGCATGATGAGGTCCATGATTATTGCCTGCTGATTGCGTGATTCGTGCCTGCTCAGCCACGATTATTGCCTCCGGAGGCACATCATCAGTGCATGATTGCCATGTGATCAGCGCATGATCAGTGACATGATCAGTGCCATTCAGACACGTGATCAGTGCATGATCAGTCAGGTGATCAGTTCCTGATCAGCAACGTGATTAGTGCATGATCAGCCACGTGATCAGTGTATGATAAGCCACGTGATCAGTGCATGATCAGTCACGTGATCAGTGTATGATCAGCCACGTGATCAGTGCATGGCAGTCAGCCACGATCAGTGCATGATCAGTCACGTGATGAGTGCATTAACTGCCATGTGATCTGTGCAAAATAACCACGTGATCAGTGCATGATAGCCACCTGATCAGTGCATGATCAGTCACGTGATCAGTGCATGATCAGTCTCGTGATCAGTGTATGATCATCCACGTGATCAGTGCATGCACAGTCACGTTATCAGTGAATGATAGACACGTGATCAGTGCATGATCAGTCACGTGATCAGTGTATTATCAGCCACGTGATCAGTGCATGATAGCCACGTGATCAGGCATGATCAGCCATGTGATCAGTGCATGATCAGGCACGTGATCAGTGCAGGATCAGTCACGTGATCAGTGCCTGATCAGCCACGTGATCAGCGCAAGATCAGTAAGGTGGTCAGTGCATGATCAGCCACGTGATCAGTGCATGTGCAGTAAAGTCATCAGTGCATGATAGCCAGGTGATCAGTGCATGATCAGTTACATGCTGAGTGCATGATCAGCCACGTGATCAGTGCATGCAAGCCACGTGATCAGTGCATGACCAGTTACGTGATCAGTGTATGATAGCCACGTGATCAGTGCATGATAATTTGCGGATCAGTGTATGATAAGCCACCTGATCAGTGCATGATATCCACCTTATCAGTTCACATCAGTCACCTGATCAGTGAATGCACAGTGCATGATAACCACGTGATCAGTGCATGATCAGCCATGTGATCAGTGCATGATCAGTGACATGATCGGTGCCATTCAGACACGTGGTCACTGCATGATCAGCACGTCAGTCACGTGATCAGTTCCTGATCAGCAACGATGATTGATCAGTGCATGATCAGCCACGTGATCAGTGCATGATAAGCCACGTGATCAGTGCATGATCAGCAGTGCAGTGCATGATCAGTCACGTGATCAGTGTATGATCAGCCACGTGATCAGTGTATGATAAGGTACGTGATCAGTGCATGATCAGTCACGTGATCAGTGTATGATCAGCCACGTGATCAGTGTATGATAAGCCACGTGATCAGTGCATGATCAGCCACGTGATCAGTGCATGATAATCACGTGATCAGTGCATGATCAGTCACGTGATCAGTGCATTATAGCCACGTGATCAGTGCATGATCAGTCCCATGATCAGTGCATGATCAGCCACGTGATTGATCAGTGCATGATCAGTGCATGATCAGATCAGCCGTGGTGATCAGTGCATGATCAGCCACGTGTTCAGTGCATGATCAGGCACATGATCAGTATATGATCAGCTTCGTGATCAGCGCATGATCAGCCACGTGATCAGTGCATGATCAGCCAGTCAGTGCATGATCAGTCACGTGATCAGTGCGCGATCAGCCACGTGATCAGTGCATGATCAGCCACGTGATCAGTGCATGATCAGCCACGTGATCAGTGCATGATCAGTCATGTGATCAGTGGATGATAGCCACGTGATCAGTGCATGATCAGTCACGTGATCAGTGCATGATCAGCCACGTGATCAGTGCATGATAGCCACGTGATCAGTGCATGATAGCCACGTGATCAGTGCATGATCAGTCACGTGATCAGTGTATGATCATCCACGTGATCAGTGCATGATAGCCACGTGATCAGTGCATGATCAGTCACGTGATCAGTGCATGATCATCCACGTGATCAGTGTATGCCCAGTCACGTGATCAGTGCCATGACAGCCACGTGATCAGTGCATGATCAGTTACGTGATCAGTGCATGCACAGTCACACGTGATCAGTGCAAGATCAGCCACGCGTGATAAGTGCCTGATCAGCCACGTGATCAGTGCATGATCAGCCAGGTGATCAGTGCATGATAAGCCACGTGATCAGTGCACGATCAGCCACGTGATCAGTGAATGATAAACATTTGATCAGTGCATGATCAGTCACGCTGAGCAGTGCGTGATCAACCACGTGATCAGTGCATGATCAGCCACGTGATCAGTGCATGATCAGTCTGAGTGATCAGTGTGCTTGATCATCCACGTGACCAGTGAATGCCGAGTCACGTGATCAGTGCATGAACAGCCACGTGATCAGTGCATGATCAGTAACGTGATCAGTGCATGATCAGCCACGTGATCAGTGCATGATGAAAAGTTACGGATCAGTGCATGATAAGCCACCTGATCAGTGCATGATATCCACCTTATCAGTTCACAATCAGTCACCTGATCAGTGAATGCACAGTCACGTGATCAGTGCATGATAGCAGCGCTATCGTGCATGATAGCCAGGTGATCAGTGCACGATCAGTCACGTGATCAGTGAATGATAAACATTTGATCAGTGCATGATCAGTCACCTGAGCAGTGTATGATCAACCACGTGATTAGTGCATGATAGCCACGAGATCAGTGCTTGATCAGTCTAGTGATCAGTGTATGATCATCCACGTGATCAGTGAATGCCCAGTCACGTGATCAGTGTATGATAGCCACGTGATCAGTGCATGATTAGTCAGGTGATCAGTGCATGATCAGCCAGGTTATCTGTGCATGATCAGCCACATGTTCAGTGCATGATCAGCCAGGTGATCAGTGAATGATAGCCATGTGATCAGTCATGTGATCATTGTATGATCACCCACGTGAACAGTGCGTGCTCAGTCACGTGATTAAGGCCTGCTGAGCTGTGTGATTCCTACCTGCTCATCTGCTTCTTAATTGCCAGCTGAGCTGAGAGACATTCCTGCCTGCTCATCTGCTTGATAATTCCCAGCTGAGCTGTGTGATTCCTGCCTGCTCATCTGCTTGATAATTGCCAGCTGAGCTGTGCATGATACCTGTCTGCTCATGTGCATGATTAGCCAGCTGAGGTGCGTGATTCCTGCCTGCTCATCTGCTTGATGAATTGCCAGCTGAGCCATGTGATTCCTGCCTGCTCAGCTGCTTGATTATTGCCAGCTGTGCAGCATGATTTGTCACAGCTGAGGTCCATGATTATGCCTGCTGATTGCGTGATTCGTGCCTGCTCAGCTCTTTGATTATTGCCTCCAGAGGCACATCATCAGTGCATGATTGCCATGTGATCAGCGCATGATCAGTGACATGATCGTGTGCCATTCAGACACGTGATCACTGCATGCTCAGTCACGTGATCAGTTCCTGATCAGCAACGTGATTAGTGCATGATCAGCCACGTGATCAGTGTATGATAAGCCACGTGAGCAGTGCATGATCAGTCACGTGATCAGTGTATGATCAGCCACGTGATCAGTGTATGATAGCCACGTGATCAGTGCATGATAGCCACCTGATCAGTGCATGATCAGCCACGTGATCAGTGCATGATCAGGCACGTGATCAGTGCATGATCATCCACGTGATCAGTGCATGATCAGCACGTGATCTGTGCATGATCAGTCACGTGATCAGTGTATGATCAGCCACGTGATCAGTGTATGATCAGTCACGTGATCAGTGCATGATCAGCCACGTGATCAGTGCAAGACGTGATCAGTGCATGATCAGTGTTATCAGTGCATGATCAGTCACGTGATCAGTGCATGGTAGCCACGTGATCAGTGCCTGATCAGTCACGAGAAAAGTGCATGATCAGCCACGTGATCAGTGCATGATAAGCCACGTGATCAGTGCATGATCAGGCAGGTGATGAGTGCATGTTCAGCCATGCGATCAGTGCATGAACAGTCACGTGATCAGTGTATGATCAGCCACGTGATCAGTGCATGATAGCCACGTGATCAGTGCATGATCAGTCAGTGATCAGTGTGCATGATCAGCCCGTGACCAGTGAATGCAGATCAGTGATCAGTGCATGATCAGTCACGTGATCAGTGCATGATCAGTAACGTGATCAGTGCATGATAGCCACGTGATCAGTGCATGATCAGTTACGTGATCAGTGCATGATCAGCCACCTGATCAGTGCATGATAGCCACGTGATCAGTGCACAATCAGTCACCTGATCAATGAATGCACAGTCACGTGATCAGTGCATGATAGCTGTGATAAGTGCATGATAGCCACGTGATCAATGCATGATCAGTCACGTGATCAGTGAATGATAAACATTTGATCAGTGCATGATCAGTCACGTGAGCAGAGCAGTGTATGATCAACCACGTGATTAGTGCATGATAGCCACGTGATCAGTGCATGATCAGTCTAGTGATCAGTGTATGATCATCCACGTGATCAGTGAATGCCCAGTCACGTGATCAGTGCATGATAGCCACGTGATCAGTGCATGATTAGACAGGTGATCAGTGCATGATCAGCCAGGTTATCTGTGCATGATCAGCCACGTGTTCAGTGCATGATCAGCCAGGTGATCAGTGAATGATAGCCATGTGATCAATCATGTGATCATTGTATGTTCAGCCACGTGAACAGTGCGTGATCAGTCACGTGATTAGGCCTGCTGAGCTGCGTGATTCCTGCCTGCTCATCTGTGCAATGCCAGCTGAGCTGAGACATTCCTGCCTGCTCATCTGCTTGATAATTCCCAGCTGAGCTGTGTGATTCCTGCCTGCTCATCTGCTTGATAATTGCCAGCTGAGCTGCGTGATACCTGTCTGCTCATGTGCTTGATTATTGCCAGCTGAGGTGCGTGATTCCTGCCTGCTCATCTGCTTGACAATTGCCAGCTGAGCCATGTGATTCCTGCCTGCTCAGCTGCTTGATTATTGCCAGCTGTGCAGCATGATTTGTCACAGCTGAGGTCCATGATTATTGCCTGCTGATTGCGTGATTGGTGCCTGCTCAGCTCTTTGATTATTGCCTCCAGAGGCACATCATCAGTGCATGATTGCCATGTGATCAGCGCATGATCAGTGACATGATCGGTGCCATTCAGACACGTGGTCACTGCATGCTCAGTCACGTGATCAGTTCCTGATCAGCAACGTGATTAGTGCATGATCAGCCACGTGATCAGTGCATGATAAGTCACGAGATCAGTGCATGATCAGTCACGTGATCAGTGCATGATATCCACGTGATCAGTGTATGTGCTGTCACGTGATCAGTGCATTATAGCTACCTGAGCAGTGCATGATCAGTCACGTGATCAGTGTATGATATCCACGTGATCAGTGTATGTGCTGTCACGTGATAAGTGCACTGTGTGATCAGTGCATTATCAGCCACGTGATCAGTCAGCATGATCAGTCACGTGATCAGTGCACGGGCAGTGATCAGTCAGATGACATGTGATCAGTGTGCATGATCATCCACGTGATCAGTGCATCAGCGAGGGCAGTCAAAAGATCAGTGCATGATAGCCACGTGATCAGTGCATGATCAGTCACGTGATCTGTGCATGATCTGTCACATGATCACTGTATCAACATCCACATTTTCAGTGCATGCGCAGTGAGGTGATCAGTGCATGATAGCCATGAGTTCTGTACATGATCAGTCTCGTGATCAGTGTATGATCATCCACATGATCAGTGTATGCCCTGTCACGTGATCATTGCATGATAGCCACATTATCTGTGCATGATCAGTTACAAGATAAGGCATGCACAGTCACATGATCAGTTCAAGATAGCCACGTGATAAGTGCCTGATCATTCACGTGATCAGTGCATAATAGCCACGAGATCAGTGCATGAACAGTCACGTGATCAGTGCATGATAGCCACGTGATCAGTGCATGATAAGTTACCGGATCAGTGTATGATAAGCCACCTGATCAGTGCATGATATCCACCTTATCAGTTCACAATCAGTCACCTGATCAGTGAATGCACAGACACGTGATCAGTGCATGATAGGTATGCGATCAGTGCATGATAGCCAGGTGATCAGTGCATGATCAGTCACGTGATCAGTGTATGATCACCCAGGTAATCAGTGCATGTTCAGCCACGTGATCACTACCTCACCATCCACATGATCAGGTCATACCCAGTCATGTGAAAAGTGGATGATAGCGGAGTGATCAATGCATGATCAGTCATGTGATCAGTGCATGATAGCCACGTGATCAGAGCATGATAACCACGTTATCAGTGCATGATAGCCATGTGATCAGTACATGATCAGTCACGTGATCAGTGTACACTCAGCCACGTAATCAGTGCATGATAGCCATGAGTTCTGTGCATGATCAGTCTCGTGATCAGTGTATGATCATCCACATGATCAGTGTATGCCCCGTCACGTGATCATTGCATGATAGCCACATTATCTGTGCATGATCAGTTACGTGATAAGGGCATGCACAGTCACATGATCAGTCCAAGATAGCCACGTGATAAGTGCCTGATCAGTCACGTGTTCAGTGCATGATCAGCCAGGTTACCTGTGCATGATAAGCCACATGTTCAGTGCATGATCAGCCACGTGATCAGTGAATGATAAACATTTGATCAGTGCATGATCAGTCACGTGAGCAGTGTATGATCAACCACGTGATTAGTGCATGATAGCCACGAGATCAGTGCTTGATCAGTCTAGTGATCAGTGTATGATCATCCACGTGATCAGTGAATGCCCAGTCACGTGATCAGTGTATGATAGCCACGTGATCAGTGCATGATTAGTCAGGTGATCAGTGCATGATCAGCCAGGTTATCTGTGCATGATCAGCCACATGTTCAGTGCATGATCAGCCAGGTGATCAGTGAATGATAGCCATGTGATCAGTCATGTGTTCTTTGTATGATCAGCCACGTGAACAGTGCGTGCTCAGTCACGTGATTAGGGCCTGCTGAGCTGCGTGATTCCTGCCTGCTCATCTGCTTCTTAATTGCCAGCTGAGCTGAGACATTCCTGCCTGCTCATCTGTTTGATAATTGCCAGCTGAGCTGTGTGATTCCTGCCTGCTCATCTGCTTGATAATTGCCAGCTGAGCTGCGTGATACCTGTCTGCTCATGTGCTTGATTATTGCCAGCTGAGGTGCGTGATTCCTGCCTGCTCATCTGCTTGACAATTGCCAGCTGAGCCATGTGATTCCTGCCTGCTCAGCTGCTTGATTATTGCCAGCTGTGCAGCATGATTTGTCACAGCTGAGGTCCATGATTATTGCCTGCTGATTGCGTGATTCGTGCCTGCTCAGCTCTTTGATTATTGCCTCGGAGGCACATCATCAGTGCATGATTGCCATGTGATCAGCGCATGATCAGTGACATGATCGGTGCCATTCAGACACGTGGTCACTGCATGCTCAGTCACGTGATCAGTTCCTGATCAGCAACGTGATTAGTGCATGATCAGCCACGTGATCAGTGTATGATAAGCCACGTGAGCAGTGCATGTGCAGTCACGAGATCAGTGTATGATCAGCCACGTGAGCAGTGCATGTGCAGTCACGAGATCAGTGTATGATCAGCCACGTGATCAGTGTATGATAAGCCACGTGATCAGTGCATGATCAGTCACGTGATCAGTGTATGATATCCACGTGATCAGTGTATGTGCAGTCACGTGAGCAGTGCATGATCAGTCACGTGATCAGTGCATGATAGCCACGAGATCAGTGCATGATCAGTCAGGTGATCAGTGCATGATCAGCCACGTGATCAGTGCATGATCAGGTACGTGATCAGTGCATGATCAGACACGTGATCAGTGCATGATCAGTCAGGTGATCAGTGCATGATCAGCCAGGTGATCACTGCATGATAGCCCACGTGATCAGTGCATGATAGGCACCTGATCAGTGCATGATCAGTCACGTGATCAGTGCATGATCAGTCACGTGATCACTGTATGAACATCCACATAATCAGTGCATCAGCGCAGTCACGTGATCAGTGCATGATAGACACGTGATCAGTGCATGATCAGTCAGTCACGTGATCAGTGTATGATCAGCCACGTGATCAGTGCATGATAGCCACGTGATCAGTGCATGATAGCCACGTGATCAGTGCATGATCAGTCACGTGATCAGTGCATGATCAGTCACGTGATCAGTGCATGATCAGTCACATGATCAGTGCAAGATCAGTAACCTGATAAGTGCATGATCAGTCACGTGATCAGTGCATGATCAGTCACGTGATCAGTGCATGATCAGTCACGTGATCAGTGCATGATCAGCCACGTGATCAGTGCATGATCAGTCACAGTGCATGATCAGTGATCATGATCAGCCACGTGATCAGTGCATGATATCCACCTGATCAGTGCATGATCAGTCATGATCAGTCATGATCAGTCACGTGATCAGTGCATGATCAGTCACGTGATCAGTGCATGATCAGATCATCACATGATCAGTGCATGATAGCTACGTGATCAGTGCATGTTCAGTCACGTGAACAGTGCATGATCAGCCACGGGATCAGGGCATGATAGCCATGTGTTCAGTGCATGATCAGTCTCGTGATCAGTGTATGAGATCATCCACGTGATCAGTGTGCATGCCCGTCACGTGATCATTGCATGATCAGCCACATTATCTGTGCATGATCAGTTACGTGATCAGTGCATGCACAGATCACAGTTGATCAGTGCAAGATAGATCAGCCACGTGATCAGTGCCTGATCATTCACGTGATCAGTGCATGATAGCCACGAGATCAGTGCATGAACAGCCACGTGATCAGTGCATGATAAGTTACCGGATCAGTGTATGATAAGCCACCTGATCAGTGCATGATATCCACCTTATCAGTTCACAATCAGTCACCTGATCAGTGAATGCACAGACACGTGATCAGTGCATGATAGCTATGCGATCAGTGCATGATAGCCAGGTGATCAGTGCATGATCAGTCACGTGATCAGTGTATGATCACCCAGGAAATCAGTGCATGTTCAGCCACGTGATCACTACCTCACCATCCACATGATCAGGTCATACCCAGTCATGTGAAAAGTGGATGATAGCGAAGTGATCAATGCATGATCAGTCTTGTGATCAGTGCATGATAGCCACGTGATCAGAGCATGATAACCAAGTTATCAGTGCACGATAGCCATGTGATCAGTACATGATCAGTCACGTGATCAGTGTACACTCAGCCACGTAATCAGTGCATGATAGCCATGAGTTCTGTGCATGATCAGTCTCGTGATCAGTGTATGATCATCCACATGATCAGTGTATGCCCCTTCACGTGATCATTGCATGAGAGCCAAATTATCTGTGCATGATCAGTTACGTGATAAGGGCATGCACAGTCACATGATCAGTCCAAGATAGCCACGTGATAAGTGCCTGATCAGTCACGTGATCAGTGCATGATCAGCCAGGTTACCTGTCCATGATAAGCCACAAGTTCAGTGCATGATCAGCCACGTGATCAGTGAATGATAAACATTTGATCAGTGCATGATCAGTCACGTGAGCAGTGTATGATCAACCACGTGATTAGTGCATGATAGCCACGAGATCAGTGCTTGATCAGTCAGTGATCAGTGTATGATCATCCACGTGATCAGTGAATGCCCAGTCACGTGATCAGTGTATGATAGCCACGTGATCAGTGCATGATTAGTCAGGTGATCAGTGCATGATCAGCCAGGTTATCTGTGCATGATCAGCCACGTGTTCAGTGCATGATCAGCCAGGTGATCAGTGAATGATAGCCATGTGATCAGTCATGTGTTCATTGTATGATCAGCCACGTGAACAGTGCGTGCTCAGTCACGTGATTAGGGCCTGAGCTGCGTGATTCCTGCCTGCTCATCTGCTTCTTAATTGCCAGCTGAGCTGAGACATTCCTGCCTGCTCATCTGCTTGATAATTCCCAGCTGAGCTGTGTGATTCCTGCCTGCTCATCTGCTTGATAATTGCCAGCTGAGCTGCGTGATACCTGTCTGCTCATGTGCTTGATTATTGCCAGCTGAGGTGCGTGATTCCTGCCTGCTCATCTGCTTGACAATTGCCAGCTGAACCATGTGATTCCTGCCTGCTCAGCTGCTTGATTATTGCCAGCTGTGCAGCATGATTTGTCACAGCTGAGGTCCATGATTATTGCCTGCTGATTGCGTGATTCGTGCCTGCTCAGCTCTTTGATTATTGCCTCCGGAGGCACATCATCAGTGCATGATTGCCATGTGATCAGCGCATGATCAGTGACATGATCGGTGCCATTCAGACACGTGGTCACTGCATGCTCAGTCAGGTGATCAGTTCCTGATCAGCCACGTGATTAGTGCATGATCAGCCACGTGATCAGTGTATGATAATCAGCCACGTGAGCAGTGCATGTGCAGTCACGAGATCAGTGTATGATCAGCCACGTGATCAGTGCATGGGCAGTCACAAGATCAGTGCATGATCAGACATGTAATCAGTGCATGTTCTGCCACGTGATCAGTGTATGATCAACCAGGTGATCACTGCATCATAGCCACCTGATCAGTGCATGATCAGTCACGTGATCTGTGCATGATCTGATCACACGAATCACTGTATCAACATCCACATTATCAGTGCATGCGCAGTGACGTGATCAGGGAATGATAGACACGTGATCAGTGCATGATCAGTCACGTGATAAGTGTATTATCAGCCACGTGATCATTGCATGATAGCCACGTGATCAGGGCATGATAGCCATGTGATCAGTACATGATCAGGCACATGATCAGTGCAGGATGAGTCACGTGATCAGTACCTGATCAGTCACATGATCAGCGCAAGATCTGTAAGGTGGTCAGTGTATGATCAACCACGTGATCAGTGCATGCCCAGTTAGGAGTAAAGTGCATGATAGCGAAGTGATCAGTGCATGATCAGTCACGTGATCAGTGCATGATAGCCACGTGATCAGTGCATGAACAGTCACGTGATCAGTGCATGACCAGTTACGTGATCAGTGCATGATAGCCACGTGATCAGTGCATGATAAGTTACCGGATCAGTGTATGATAAGCCACCTGATCAGTGCATGATATCCACTTTATCAGTTCATCAGTCACCTGATCAGTGAATGCACAGTCACGTGATCAGTGATGATAGCCACGCACAGTGCATGATAAGCCACGTGATCAGTGCATGATAGCCATGTGATCAGTACATGATCAGTGACATGATCGGTGCCATTCAGACACGTGGTCACTGCAAGCTCAGTCACGTGATCAGTTCCTGATCAGCAACGTGATTAGTGCATGATCAGCCACGTGATCAGTGTATGATAAGCCACGTGAGCAGTGCATGTGCAGTCACGAGATCAGTGTATGATCAGCCACGTGATCAGTGTATGATAAGCCACGTGAGCAGTGCATGTGCAGTCACGAGATCAGTGTATGATCAGCCACGTGATCAGTGTATGATAAGCCACGTGAGCAGTGCATGACCAGCCACGTGATCAGTGCATGATAATCACGTGATCAGTGCATGTGCAGTCACGTGATCAGTGCATTATAGCTACGTGATCAGTGCATGATCAGTCCGTGATCAGTGTATGATAAGCCACGTGATCAGTGCATGATTTGCCAGGTGATCAGTGCATGATCAGCCACGTGATCATCAGCCACGTGATCAGTGCATGTGCAGTCACGAGATCAGTGCATGATCAGCGACGTGATCAGTGTATGATAAGCCACGTGATCAGTGCATGATCAGTCACGTGATCAGTGCATGATCAGTCACGTGATCAGTGCATGATCAGCCACGTGATCACTGCCTCACCATCCACGTGATCAGGTCATGCGCAGTCATGTGAAAAGTGGATGATAGCGACGTGATCAGTGCATGATCAGTCACGTGATCAGTGCATGATAGCCACGTGATCAGTGCATGATAACCACATTATCAGTGCATGATAGCCATGTGATCATCAGTGCATGATCAGTCACGTGATCAGTGTATACTCATCCACGTGATCAGTGCATGATAGCCATGAGTTCTGTGCATGATCAGTCTCGTGATCAGTGTATGATCATCCACATGATCAGTGTTTGCCCAGTCAGGTGATCATTGCCTGATAGCCACATTATCTGTGCATGATCAGTTACGTGATGTTGCATGGCATGCACAGTCACCATGATCAGATCAGTCCAAGATAGCCACGTGATAAGTGCCTGATCAGTCACGTGATCAGTGCATGATCAGCCAGGTTACCTGTGCATGATAAGCCACATGTTCAGTGCATGATCAGCCACGTGATCAGTGAATGATAAACATTTGATCAGTGCATGATCAGTCACGTGAGCAGTGTATGATCAACCACGTGATCAGTGCATGATCAGCCACGAGATCAGTGCAGATCAGTCTAGTGATCAGTGTATGATCATCCACGTGACCAGTGAATGCCGAGTCACGTGATCAGTGCATGAACAGTCACGTGATCAGTGCATGACCAGTAACGTGATCAGTGCATGATAGCCACGTGATCAGTGCATGAAAATGATCAGTGCATGATCAGTGTATGATAAGCCACCTGATCAGTGCATGATATCCACCTTATCAGTTCACAATCAGTCACCTGATCAATGAATGCACAGTCACGTGATCAGTGCATCAGTGCATGATAGCCATGCGATAAGTGCATGATAGCCAGGTGATCAATGCATGATCAGTCAGTGTGATCAGTGATCATGATAAACATTTGATCTGTGCATGATCAGTCACGTGAGCAGTGTATGATCAACCACGTGATTAGTGCATGATAGCCACGAGATCAGTGCTTGATCAGTCTAGTGATCAGTGTATGATCATCCACGTGATCAGTGAATGCCCAGTCACGTGATCAGTGTATGATAGCCACGTGATCAGTTCATGATTAGTCAGGTGATCAGTGCATGATCAGCCAGGTTATCTGTGCATGATCAGCCACGTGTTCAGTGCATGATCAGCCAGGTGATCAGTGAATGATAGCCATGTGATCAGTCATGATCATCATTGATCATGTTCAGCCACGTGAACAGTGCGTGCTCAGTCACGTGATTAGGGCCTGCTGAGCTGCGTGATTCCTGCCTGCTCATCTGCTTCTTAATTGCCAGCTGAGCTGAGACATTCCTGCCTGCTCATCTGCTTGATAATTCCCAGCTGAGCTGTGTGATTCCTGCCTGCTCATCTGCTTGATAATTGCCAGCTGAGCTGCGTGATACCTGTCTGCTCATGTGCTTGATTATTGCCAGCTGAGGTGCGTGATTCCTGCCTGCTCATCTGCTTGACAATTGCCAGCTGAGCCATGTGATTCCTGCCTGCTCAGCTGCTTGATTATTGCCAGCTGTGCAGCATGATTTGTCACAGCTGAGGTCCATGATTATTGCCTGCTGATTGCGTGATTCAGTGCCTGCTCAGCTCTTTGATTATTGCCTCCAGAGGCACATCATCAGTGCATGATTGCCATGTGATCAGCGCATGATCAGTGACATGATCGGTGCCATTCAGACACGTGGTCACTGCATGCTCAGTCACGTGATCAGTTCCTGATCAGCAACGTGATCAGTGCATGATCAGCCATCAGTGCATGATCAGCCACGTGATCAGTGCATGATCAAGCCCACGTGATCAGTGTGATCAATCCACGTGATCAGTGATCAGCCAGTGATCAGTGTATCAGTGCATGAGACCACGTGATCAGTGCATGATAAGCCAGTGATCAGTGCATGATCAGCCACGTGATCAGTGCATGATCAGTCACGTGATCAGTGATCACGTGATCAGTGCATGATCAGCCGTGATCAGTGCATGATCAGTCACGTGATCAGTGCATGATCAGTCACGTGATCAGTGCATGATCAGTGATCAGTGCATGATCAGTCACGTGATCAGTGCATGATCAGTGCGTGATCAGTGTGATGATCAGTCAGTGATCAGTGCATGATCAGCCACGTGATCAGTGCATGATCAGCCAGTGATCAGTGCATGATCAGCCACGTGATCAGTGCATGATCAGTCACGTGATCAGTGCATGATCAGTCACGATGATCAGTGCATGATCAGTCACGTGATCAGATCAGGCATGATAGCCGTGTCTGCATGATCAGTGCGTGATCAGTCAGCCAGCACGTGATCAGTGCATGATCAGCCACGTGATCAGTGCATGATCAGTCACGTGATCAGTGCATGATCAGCCACGTGATCATGCATGATCATGATCAGCCACGTGATCAGTGTGATCAGATCATGTGATCAGTGATGATCAGCCACGTGATCAGTGCATGATCATGTGCATGATCAGTCACGTGATCAGTGCATGATCAGCCACGTGATCAGTGCATGATCAGTCACGTGATCAGTGCATGATCAGCCACGTGATCAGTGCATGATCAGTCAGATCAGTGCATGATAAGCCATCAGTGCATGATCAGCCACGTGATCAGTGCATGATCAGTCACGTGATCAGTGCATGATCAGCCACGTGATCAGTGCATGATCAGTGCATGATCAGCATGATCAGTGATCAGCCACGTGATCAGTGCATGATCAGTCACGTGATCAGTGCATGATCAGTCACGTGATCAGTGCATGATCAGTCACGTGATCAGTGCATGATCAGTGTCACGTGATCAGTGCATGATCAGCCACGTGATCAGTGCATGATCAGTCACGTGATCAGTGCATGATCAGCCACGTGATCAGTGCATGATCAGTGATGATCAGTGTGATCAGTGCATCATCAGTCCACGTGATCAGTGTGCATGATCACGTGATCATGATGATCAGCGTGATCAGTGCATGATCAGTCACGTGATCAGTGCATCAGTCACGTGATCAGCCATGATGCCATCATGATCATGATCAGTGCATGATCAGTGCACACGTGATCACGTGATCAGTGCATGATCAGCCACCACATGATCAGTGCATGATCAGTCACGTGATCAGTGCATGATCAGTCACGTGATCAGTGCATGATCAGATCCAGATCAGTGCATGATCAGTGCATGATAGATCGTGATCAGTGCATGATCAGCCACGTGATCAGTGCATGATCAGCCACGTGATCAGTGCATGATCAGCCACGTGATCAGTGCATGATCAGTCACGTGATCAGTGCATGATCAGCCACGTGATCATGCATCAGTGATGATCGTGATCAGTGCATCAGCCATGATGATCAGTGCATGATCAGTCACGTGATCAGTGCATGATCATCCACATGATCAGTGTATGATCAGTCACGTGATCATTGCATGATCAGCCACATGATCAGTGCATGATCAGTTACGTGATCAGTGCATGACAGTCACATGATCAGTTCAAGATAGCCACGTGATCAAGTGCCTGATCATTCACGTGATCAGTGCATGATAGCCACGTGATCAGTGCATGAACAGTCACGTGATCAGTGCATGATAAGTTACGGATCAGTGATCAGTGATGATCAGCCACCTGATCAGTGTGCATGATATCCACCTTATCAGTTCACAATCAGTCACCTGATCAGTGAATGCACAGTCACGTGATCAGTGCATGATAGCTATGCGATCAGTGCATGATAGCCAGGTGATCAGTGCTTGATCAGTCACGTGATCAGTGTATGATCACCCAGGTGATCAGTGCATGTTCAGCCACGTGATCACTACCTCACCATCCACGTGATTAGGTCATACGCAGTCATGTGAAAAGTGGATGATAGCGGTGATCAATGATCAGTCACGTGATCAGTCTTGTGATCAGTGCATGATAGCCACGTGATCAGTGCATGATAACCACGTTATCAGTGCATGATAGCCATGTGATCAGTACATGATCAGTCACGTGATCAGTGTATACTCAGCCACGTGATCAGTGCATGATAGCCATGAGTTCTGTGCATGATCAGTCTCGTGATCAGTGTATGATCATCCACATGATCAGTGTATGCCCCGTCACGTGATCATTGCATGATAGCCACATTATCTGTGCATGATCAGTTACGTGATAAGGGCATGCACAGTCACATGATCAGTCCAAGATAGCCACGTGATAAGTGCCTGATCAGTCACGTGATCAGTGCATGATCAGCCAGGTTACCTGTGCATGATAAGCCACATGTTCAGTGCATGATCAGCCACGTGATCAGTGAATGATAAACATTTGATCAGTGCATGATCAGTCACGTGAGCAGTGTATGATCAACCTCGTGATTAGAGCATGATAGCCAGGAGATCAGTGCTTGATCAGTCTAGTGATCAGTGTATGATCATCCACGTGATCAGTGAATGCCCAGTCACGTGATCAGTGTATGATAGCCACGTGATCAGTGCATGATTAGTCAGGTGATCAGTGCATGATCAGCCAGGTTATCTGTGCATGATCAGCCACATGTTCAGTGCATGATCAGCCAGGTGATCAGTGAATGATAGCCATGTGATCAGTCATGTGTTCTTTGTATGATCAGCCACGTGAACAGTGCGTGCTCAGTCACGTGATTAGGGCCTGCTGAGCTGCGTGATTCCTGCCTGCTCATCTGCTTCTTAATTGCCAGCTGAGCTGAGACATTCCTGCCTGCTCATCTGCTTGATAATTCCCAGCTGAGCTGTGTGATTCCTGCCTGCTCATCTGCTTGATAATTGCCAGCTGAGCTGCGTGATACCTGTCTGCTCATGTGCTTGATTATTGCCAGCTGAGGTGCGTGATTCCTGCCTGCTCATCTGCTTGACAATTGCCAGCTGAACCATGTGATTCCTGCCTGCTCAGCTGCTTGATTATTGCCAGCTGTGCAGCATGATTTGTCACAGCTGAGGTCCATGATTATTGCCTGCTGATTGCGTGATTCGTGCCTGCTCAGCTCTTTGATTATTGCCTCCGGAGGCACATCATCAGTGCATGATTGCCATGTGATCAGCGCATGATCAGTGACATGATCGGTGCCATTCAGACACGTGGTCACTGCATGCTCAGTCAGGTGATCAGTTCCTGATCAGCAACGTGATTAGTGCATGACCAGCCATGTGATCAGTGTATGATAAGCCACGTGAGCAGTGCGTGTGCAGTCACGAGATCAGTGTATGATCAGCCACGTGATCAGTGCATGGGCAGTCACAAGATCAGTGCATGATAGACATGTAATCAGTGCATGTTCTGCCACGTGATCAGTGTATGATCAACCAGGTGATCACTGCATCATAGCCACCTGATCAGTGCATGATCAGTCACGTGATCTGTGCATGATCTGTCACGTGATCACTGTATCAACATCCACATTATCAGTGCATGCGCAGTGACGTGATCAGGGAATGATAGACACGTGATCAGTGCATGATCAGTCACGTGATAAGTGTATTATCAGCCACGTGATCATTGCATGATAGCCACGTGATCAGGGCATGATAGCCATGTGATCAGTACATGATCAGGCACATGATCAGTGCAGGATGAGTCACGTGATCAGTACCTGATCAGTCACATGATCAGCGCAAGATCTGTAAGGTGGTCAGTGTATGATCAACCACGTGATCAGTGCATGCCCAGTTAGGAGTAAAGTGCATGATAGCGAAGTGATCAGTGCATGATCAGTCACGTGATCAGTGCATGATAGCCACGTGATCAGTGCATGAACAGTCACGTGATCAGTGCATGACCAGTTACGTGATCAGTGCATGATAGCCACGTGATCAGTGCATGATAAGTTACCGGATCAGTGTATGATAAGCCACCTGATCAGTGCATGATATCCACCTTATCAGTTCACAATCAGTCACCTGATCAGTGAATGCACAGTGTATGATAACCACGTTATCAGTGCATGATAGCCATGTGATCAGTACATCAGATCATCAGACATGATCGGTGCCATTCAGACACGTGGTCACTGCAAGCTCAGTCACGTGATCAGTTCCTGATCAGCAACGTGATTAGTGCATGATCAGCCACGTGATCAGTGTATGATAAGCCACGTGAGCAGTGCATGTGCAGTCAGTGCATGATCAGTCACGTGATCAGTGTGTATGATCAGCCAGGTGATCAGTGTATGATAAACCACGAGAGCAGTGCATGTGCAGTCACGAGATCAGTGTATGATCAGCCACGTGATCAGTGTATGATAAGCCACGTGAGCAGTGCATGACCAGCCACGTGATCAGTGTATGATATTCACGTGATCAGTGCATGTGCAGTCACGTGATCAGTGCATTATAGCTTCGTGATCAGTGCATGATCAGTCCCGTGATCAGTGTATGATAAGCCACGTGAGCAGTGCATGATTTGCCAGGTGATCAGTGTATGATCAGCCACGTGATCAGTGCATGTGCAGTCACGTGATCAGTGTATGATCAGCCACGTGATCAGTGTATGATAAGCCACGTGATCAGTGCATGATCAGTCACGTGATCAGTGTATGATCAGCCACATGATCAGTGCATGATCAGCCACGTGATCACTGCCTGACCATCCACGTGATCAGGCATGATCATGATCACTACCTCACCATCCAGTCATGTGCAAAGTGGATGATAGCGATAGTGATCAGGTGCATGATCAGTCACGTGATCAGTGCATGATAGCCACGTGATCAGTGCATGATAACCACATTATCAGTGCATGATAGCCATGTGATCAGTACATGATCAGTCACGTGATCAGTGTATACTCATCCACGTGATCAGTGCATGATAGCCATGAGTTCTGTGCATGATCAGTCTCGTGATCAGTGTATGATCATCCACATGATCAGTGTATGCCCCGTCACGTGATCATTGCCTGATAGCCACATTATCTGTGCATGATCAGTTAAGTGTTTAGGGCATGCACAGTCACCTGATCAGTCCAAGATAGCCACGTGATAAGTGCCTGATCAGTCACGTGATCAGTGCATGATCAGCCAGGTTACCTGTGCATGATAAGCCACATGTTCAGTGCACGATCAGCCACGTGATCAGTGAATGATAAACATTTGATCAGTGCATGATCAGTCACCTGAGCAGTGTATGATCAACCACGTGATTAGTGCATGATAGCCACGAGATCAGTGCTTGATCAGTCTAGTGATCAGTGCATGATCATCCACGTGATCAGTGAACGTGACCAGTGAATGCCGAGTCACGTGATCAGTGCATGAACAGTCACGTGATCAGTGCATGACCAGTAACGTGATCAGTGCATGATAGCCACGTGATCAGTGCATGAAAAGTTACGGATCAGTGATATGATAAGCCACCTGATCAGTGCATGATATCCACCTTATCAGTTCACAATCAGTCACCTGATCAATGAATGCACAGTCACGTGATCAGTGCATGATAGCTGCATGATAGTCACGCATCAGTGCATGATCAGCCAGGTGATCAATGATAAGCCACATGATCAGTCACGATCAGTGATCAGTGAATGATAAACATTTGATCTGTGCATGATCAGTCACGTGAGCAGTGTATGATCAACCACGTGATTAGTGCATGATAGCCACGAGATCAGTGCTTGATCAGTCTAGTGATCAGTGTATGATCATCCACGTGATCAGTGAATGCCCAGTCACGTGATCAGTGTGTATGATAGCCACGTGATCAGTTCCATGATTAGTCAGGTGATCAGTGCATGATCAGCCAGGTTATCTGTGCATGATCAGCCACGTGTTCAGTGCATGATCAGCCAGGTGATCAGTGAATGATAGCCATGTGATCAGTCATGTGATCATTGTATGTTCAGCCACGTGAACAGTGCGTGCTCAGTCACGTGATTAGGGCCTGCTGAGCTGCGTGATTCCTGCCTGCTCATCTGCTTCTTAATTGCCAGCTGAGCTGAGACATTCCTGCCTGCTCATCTGCTTGATAATTCCCAGCTGAGCTGTGTGATTCCTGCCTGCTCATCTGCTTGATAATTGCCAGCTGAGCTGCGTGATACCTGTCTGCTCATGTGCTTGATTATTGCCAGCTGAGGTGCGTGATTCCTGCCTGCTCATCTGCTTGACAATTGCCAGCTGAGCCATGTGATTCCTGCCTGCTCAGCTGCTTGATTATTGCCAGCTGTGCAGCATGATTTGTCACAGCTGAGGTCCATGATTATTGCCTGCTGATTGCGTGATTCGTGCCTGCTCAGCTCTTTGATTATTGCCTCCGGAGGCACATCATCAGTGCATGATTGCCATGTGATCAGCGCATGATCAGTGACATGATCGGTGCCATTCAGACACGTGGTCCCTGCATGCTCAGTCACGTGATCAGTTCCTGATCAGCAACGTGATTAGTGCATGATCAGGCACGTGAGCAGTGCATGTGCAGTCACGAGATCAGTGTATGATCAGCCACGTGATCAGTGCATGTGCAGTCACGAGATCAGTGTATGATCATCCACGTGATCAGTGAATGCCCAGTCACGTGATCAGTGTATGATATCCACGTGATCAGTGTATGTGCTGTCACGTGATCAGTGCATTATAGCTACGTGATCAGTGCATGATCAGTCACGTGATCTGTCCATGATCAGTCAGGTGAATCGTGTATGATCATCCCCGTGATCAGTGCACGGGCAGTCAAAAGATCAGTGCAGGATAGACATGTGATCAGTGCATGATCAGTCACGTGATCAGTGTCTGATCAGCGAGGTGATCACTGCATCATAGACACGTGATAAGTGCATGATAGCCACCTGATCAGTGCATGATCAGTCACGTGATCTGTGCATGATCTGTCACATGATCACTGTATCAACATCCACATTTTCATTGCATGCGCAGTGAGGTGATCAGTGCATGATAGCCATGAGTTCTGTACATGATCAGTCTCGTGATCAGTGTATGATCATCCACATGATCAGTGTGATGCCATGTGATCAGTCACGTAATCATCAGTGCATGATAGCCACATTATCTGTGCATGATCAGTTACGTGATCAGGGCATGATCAGTCACGTGATCAGTTCAAGATAGCCATAGTGCAGATAAGTGCCTGATCATTCACGTGATCAGTCAGTGCATAATAGCCACGAGATCAGTGCATGAACAGTCACGTGATCAGTGCATGACCAGTAACGTGATCAGTGTATGATAAGCCACCTGATCAGTGCATGATATCCACCTTAAAAGTTCACAATCAGTCACCTGATCAGTGAATGCACAGTCACGTGATCAGTGCATGATAGCTATGCGATCAGTGCATGATAGCCAGGTGATCAGTGCATGATCAGTCACGTGATCAGTGTATGATCATCCACATGATCAGTGCATGATCAGCCACGTGATCACTGCCTCACCATCCACAATCAGTCATGATGAGTCATGTGAAAAGTGGATGATAGCACAGTGCATGATCAGTCACGTGATCAGTGCATGATAGCCACGTGATCAGTGCATGATAGCCACGTTATCAGTGCATGATAGCCATGTGATCAGTGCATGATCAGTCACGTGATCAGTGTACACTCAGCCACGTAATCAGTGCATGATAGCCATGAGTTCTGTGCATGATCAGTCTCGTGATCAGTGTATGATCATCCACATGATCAGTGTATGCCCCGTCACGTGATCATTGCATGATAGCCACATTATCTGTGCATGATCAGTTACGTGATAAGGGCATGCACAGTCACATGATCAGTCCAAGATAGCCACGTGATAAGTGCCTGATCAGTCACGTGATCAGTGCATGATCAGCCAGGTTACCTGTGCATGATAAGCCACATGTTCAGTGCATGATCAGCCACGTGATCAGTGAATGATAAACATTTGATCAGTGCATGATCAGTCACGTGAGCAGTGTATGATCAACCACGTGATTAGTGCATGATAGCCACGAGATCAGTGCTTGATCAGTCTAGTGATCAGTGTATGATCATCCACGTGATCAGTGAATGCCCAGTCACGTGATCAGTGTATGATAGCCACGTGATCAGTGCATGATTAGTCAGGTGATCAGTGCATGATCAGCCAGGTTATCTGTGCATGATCAGCCACATGTTCAGTGCATGATCAGCCACGTGATCAGTGAATGATCAGCCATGTGATCAGTCATGTGATCATTGTATGATCAGCCACGTGAACAGTGCGTGCCCAGTCACGTGATTAGGCCTGCTGAGCTGCGTGATTCCTGCCTGCTCATCTGCTTCTTAAATTGCCAGCTGAGCTGAGACATTACCTGCCTGCTCATCTGCTTGATATTTCCCAGCTGAGCTGAGACATTCCTGCCTGCTCATCTGCTTGATAATTGCCAGCTGAGCTGCGTGATACCTGTCTGCTCATGTGCTTGATTATTGCCAGCTGAGGTGCGTGATTCCTGCCTGCTCATCTGCTTGACAATTGCCAGCTGAGCCATGTGATTCCTGCCTGCTCAGCTGCTTGATTATTGCCAGCTGTGCAGCATGATTTGTCACAGCTGAGGTCCATGATTATTGCCTGCTGATTGCGTGATTCGTGCCTGCTCAGCTCTTTGATTATTGCCTCCGGAGGCACATCATCAGTGCATGATTGCCATGTGATCAGCGCATGATCAGTGACATGATCGGTGCCATTCAGACACGTGGTTACTGCATGCTCAGTCAGGTGATCAGTTCCTGATCAGCAACGTGATTAGTGCATGACCAGCCATGTGATCAGTGTATGATAAGCCACGTGAGCAGTGCGTGTGCAGTCACGAGATCAGTGTATGATCAGCCACGTGATCAGTGCATGGGCAGTCATCAGTGCATGATCAGCATGATCAGTGCATGTTCATGTGATCAGTGCATGATCAGCCACGTGATCAGTGATCAGTCACCTGATCTGTGCATGATCTGTCATGTGATCACTGTATCAACATCCACATTATCAGTGCATGCGCAGTGACGTGATCAGGGAATGATAGACACGTGATCAGTGCATGATCAGTCACGTGATAAGTGTATTATCAGCCACGTGATCATTGCATGATAGCCACGTGATCAGGCATGATAGCCATGTGATCAGTATGATCAGGCACATGATCAGTGCAGGATGAGTCACGTGATCAGTACCTGATCAGTCACATGATCAGCGCAAGATCTGTAAGGTGGTCAGTGTGATGATCAACCACGTGATCAGTGCATGCCCAGTTAGGAGTAAAGTGCATGATAGCAAAGTGATCAGTGCATGATCAGTCACGTGATCAGTGCATGATAGCCACGTGATCAGTGCATGATCAACAGTCACGTGATCAGTGCATGACCAGTTACGTGATCAGTGCATGATAGCCACGTGATCAGTGCATGATAAGTTACGGATCAGTGTATGATAAGCCACCTGATCAGTGCATGATATCCACCTTATCAGTTCACAATCAGTCAACTGATCAGTGAATGCATCAGTGCAGTGCATGATAGCCACGTGATCAGTGCATGATCAGCCATGTGATCAGTGCATGATCAGTGACATGATCGATCAGTGCCATTCAGACACGTGATCAGTGCAAGCTGATCAGTCACGTGATCAGTGTATGATCAGCAACGTGATCAGTGCATGATCAGCCACGTGATCAGTGTATGATCAGCCACGTGATCAGTGCATAAGTGAGATCAGTGACCAGCCACGTGATCAGTGTATGATATTCACGTGATCAGTGCATGATCAGTCACGTGATCAGTGCATGATAGCCACGTGATCAGTGCATGATAATCATGATCAGTCCAGTCCGTGATCAGTGCATGATAAGCCGATCAGTGCATGAGTCACGTGATCGTGTGATAAGTGCATGATGATTGGCCCAGGTGATCAGTGTATGATCAGCCACGTGATCAGTGCATGTGCAGTCACGTGATCAGTGTCAGTCAGCCACGTGATCAGCCACGTGATCAGTGTATGATAAGCCACGTGAGCAGTGCATGATCAGTCACGTGATCAGTGTACGATCAGCCACGTGATCAGTGCATGATCAGCCACGTGATCACTACCTCACCATCCACGTGATCAGGTCATGCGCAGTCATGTGAAAAGTGGATGATAGCGAAGTGATCAGTGCATGATCAGTCACGTGATCAGTGCATGATAGCCACGTGATCAGTGCATGATAACCACGTTATCAGTGCATGATATCCATGTGATCAGTACATGATCAGTCACGTGATCAGTGTATACTCATCCACGTGATCAGTGCATGATAGCCATGAGTTCTGTGCATGATCAGTCTCGTGATCAGTGTATGATCATCCACATGATCAGTGTATGCCCCGTCACGTGATCATTGCTTGATAGCCACATTATCTGTGCATGATCAGTTACGTGATAAGGGCATGCACAGTCACATGATCAGTCCAAGATAGCCACGTGATAAGTGCCTGATCAGTCACGTGATCAGTGCATGATCAGCCAGGTTACCTGTGCATGATAAGCCACATGTTCAGTGCATGATCAGCCACTTGATCAGTGAATGATAAACATTTGATCAGTGCATGATCAGTCACGTGAGCATTGTATGATCAACCACGTGATTAGTGCATGATAGCCACGTGATCAGTGCTTGATCAGTCACGTGATCACGTGATCAGTGCATGATCATCCACGAACAGTCAGTGAATGCCCAGTCACGTGATCAGTGCATGATAGCCACGTGATCAGTGCATGATCAGTCACGTGATCAGTGCATGATCAGCCAGGTGATCAGTGCATGATCAGCCAGGTCAGTGATGATCAGTGATCATGATCAGCCACAGGTTCAGTGCATGATCAGCCAGGTGATCAGTGAATGAATGATAGCCATGATCAGTGATCATGATCATTGTACGTTTGTGCATGATGATCAGCCACGTGAACAGATCAGTGCGATCAGTCTCAGTCACGTGATTAGGGCCTGCTGAGCTGCATGATCATTCCTGCCTGCTCATCTGCTGATCAGTTAATTGCCAGCTGAGCTGAGACATTCCTGCCTGCTCATCTGCACGTGATAATTCCCAGCTGAGCTGTGTGATTCCTGCCTGCTCATCTCTGAGATGCTTGATATCTGATCAGCCAGCTGAGCTGCGTGATCACCTGTCTGCTCATGTGCTCATGATTAGTGCCAGCTGAGGTGCGTGATTCCTGCCTGCTCATCTGCTTGACAATTGCCAGCTGAGCCATGTGATTCCTGCCTGCTCAGCTGCTTGATTATTGCCAGCTGTGCAGCATGATTTGTCACAGCTGAGGTCCATGATTATTGCCTGCTGATTGCGTGATTGGTGCCTGCTCAGCTCTTTGATTATTGCCTCCAGAGGCACATCATCAGTGCATGATTGCCATGTGATCAGCGCATGATCAGTGACATGATCGGTGCCATTCAGACACGTGGTCACTGCATGCTCAGTCACGTGATCAGTTCCTGATCAGCAACGTGATTAGTGCATGATAAGCCACGTGAGCAGTGCATGTGCAGTCACGAGATCAGTGTATGATCAGCCACGTGATCAGTGCATGTGCAGTCACGAGATCAGTGTATGATCAGCCACGTGATCAGTGTATGATAAGCCACGTGAGCAGTGCATGATCAGTCACGTGATCAGTGTATGATATCCACGTGATCAGTGTATGTGCTGTCACGTGATCAGTGCATTATAGCTACGTGATCAGTGCATTATCAGTCACGTGATCTGTCCATGATCAGTCAGGTGAATCGTGTATGATCATCCCCGTGATCAGTGCACGGGCAGTCAAAAGATCAGTGCAGGATAGACATGTGATCAGTGCATGATCAGTCACGTGATCAGTGTCTGATCAGCGAGGTGATCACTGCATCATAGACACGTGATAAGTGCATGATAGCCACCTGATCAGTGCATGATCAGTCACGTGATCTGTGCATGATCTGTCACATGATCACTGTATCAACATCCACATTTTCAGTGCATGCGCAGTGAGGTGATCAGTGCATGATAGCCATGAGTTCTGTACATGATCAGTCTCGTGATCAGTGTATGATCATCCACATGATCAGTGTATGCCCCATCACGTGATCATTGCATGATAGCCACATTATCTGTGCATGATCAGTTACATGATAAGGGCATGCACAGTCACATGATCAGTTCAAGATAGCCACGTGATAAGTGCCTGATCATTCACGTGATCAGTGCATAATAGCCACGAGATCAGTGCATGAACAGTCACGTAATCAGTGCATGATAGCCACGTGATCAGTGCATGATAAGTTACCGGATCAGTGTATGATAAGCCACCTGATCAGTGCATGATATCCACCTTATCAGTTCACAATCAGTCACCTGATCAGTGAATGCACAGACACGTGATCAGTGCATGATAGCTATGCGATCAGTGCATGATAGCCAGGTGATCAGTGCATGATCAGTCACGTGATCAGTGTATGATCACCCAGGTAATCAGTGCATGTTCAGCCACGTGATCACTACCTCACCATCCACATGATCAGGTCATACCCAGTCATGTGAAAAGTGGATGATAGCGAAGTGATCAATGCATTGTCAGTCTTGTGATCAGTGCATGATAGCCACGTTATCAGTGCATGATAGCCATGTGATCAATACATGATCAGTCACGTGATCAGTGTACACTCAGCCACGTAATCAGTGCATGATAGCCATGAGTTCTGTGCATGATCAGTCTCGTGATCAGTGTATGATCATCCACATGATCAGTGTATGCCCCGTCACGTGATCATTGCATGATAGCCACATTATCTGTGCATGATCAGTTACATGATAAGGGCATGCACAGTCACATGATCAGTCCAAGATAGCCACGTGATAAGTGCCTGATCAGTCACGGGATCAGTGCATGATCAGCCAGGTTACCTGTGCATGATAAGCCACATGTTCAGTGCATGATCAGCCACGTGATCAGTGAATGATAAACATTTGATCGGTGCATGATCAGTCACGTGAGCAGTGTATGATCAACCTCGTGATTAGAGCATGATAGCCACGAGATCAGTGCTTGATCACTCTAGTGATCAGTGTACGATCATCCACGTGATCAGTGAATGCCCAGTCACGTGATCAGTGTATGATAGCCACGTGATCAGTGCATGATTAGTCAGGTGATCAGTGCATGATCAGCCAGGTTATCTGTGCATGATCAGCCACATGTTCAGTGCATGATCAGCCAGGTGATAAGTGAATGATAGCCATGTGATCAGTCATGTGTTCTTTGTATGATCAGCCACGTGAACAGTGCGTGCTCAGTCACGTGATTAGGGCCTGCTGAGCTGCGTGATTCCTGCCTGCTCATCTGCTTCTTAATTGCCAGCTGAGCTGAGACATTCCTGCCTGCTCATCTGCTTGATAATTCCCAGCTGAGCTGTGTGATTCCTGCCTGCTCATCTGCTTGACAATTGCCAGCTGAGCCATGTGATTCCTGTCTGCTCATGTGCATTATTGCCAGCTGAGGTGCGTGATTCCTGCCTGCTCATCTGCTTGACAATTGCCAGCTGATTGTGATTCCTGCCTGCTCAGCTGCTTGATTATTGCCAGCTGTGCAGCATGATTTGTCACAGCTGAGGTCCATGATTATTGCCTGCTGATTGCGTGATTCGTGCCTGCTCAGCTCTTTGATTATTGCCTCCGGAGGCACATCATCAGTGCATGATTGCCATGTGATCAGCGCATGATCAGTGACATGATCGGTGCCATTCAGACACGTGGTCACTGCATGCTCAGTCACGTGATCAGTTCCTGATCAGCAACGTGATTAGTGCATGATCAGCCACGTGATCAGTGTATGATAAGCCACGTGAGCAGTGCATGTGCAGTCACGAGATCAGTGTATGATCAGCCACGTGATCAGTGCATGTGCAGTCACGAGATCAGTGTATGATCAGCCACGTGATCAGTGTATGATAAGCCACGTGATCAGTGCATGATCAGTCACGTGATCAGTGTATGATCAGTCACGTGATCAGTGATGATCAGTCACGATCAGTGCATGTGCAGTCACGTGATCAGTGCATTATAGCTACGTGATCAGTGCATGATGAGTCACGTAATCTGTCCATGATCAGTCAGGTGATCAGTGTATGATCAGCCAGGTGATCACTGCATCATAGCCACGTGATCAGTGCATGATAGACATGTGATCAGTGCATGATCAGTCAGGTGATCAGTGTCTGATCAGCCAGGTGATCACTGCATCATATCCACGTGATCAGTGCATGATAGCCACGTGATCAGTGCATGATCAGTCACGTGATCAGTGCATGATCAGTCACATGATCACTGTAGCAACATCCACATGATCAGTGCATGCAGCAGTGATCATCAGGGAATGATAGACGTGATCAGTGCATGATCAGTCACGTGATCAGTAATGATCAGCCAGCCATCAGTGCATGATCAGCCACGTGATCAGTGGCATGATCAGCCATGTGATCAGTGCATGATCAGTGTGATCAGTGCATGATCAGTCACGTGATCAGTGCATGATCAGTCACGTGATCAGTGCAAGATCAGTAACGTGATCAGTGCATGATCAACCACGTGATCAGTGCATGAACAGTCACGTGATCAGTGCATGATCAGTAACGTGATCAGTGCATGATAGCCACGTGATCAGTGCATGATCAGCCACCGATCAGTGCATGATCAGCCACCTGATCAGTGCATGATATCCACCTTGCAGTTCACAATCAGTCACCTGATCAGTGAATGCACAGTCACGTGATCAGTGCATGATCAGTCACGTGATCAGTGTGCATGATCAGCCACCGTGATCAGTGCACGCGATCAGTGCATGCGTGATCACGTGATCAGTGTGCATGATCAGCCACGTGATCAGTGCATGATCAGTCACGTGATCAGTGCATGATCAGCCACGTGATCAGTGCATGATCAGCCACGTGATCAGTGCATGATCAGCCACGTGATCAGTGCATGATCAGTCACGTGATCAGTGTATGATAGCCATGTGATCAGTGCATGATCAGCCACGTGATCAGTGCATGATCAGTCACGTGATCAGTGCATGATCAGCCACGTGATCAGTGCATGATAGCCACGTGATCAGTGCATGATCAGTCACGTGATCAGTGCATGATCAGCCACGTGATCAGTGCATGATCAGTCACGGTATCAGTGCATGATCAGCCACGTGATCAGTGCATGATCAGCCACGTGATCAGTGCATGATAGCACGTGATCAGTGTGATGATCACGTGTGATCACGTGATCAGTGCATGATCAGTTACGTGATCAGTGCATGATCAGCCACCTGATCAGTGCATGATCAGCCACGTGATCAGTGTGCATGATCAGCCACGTGATCAGTGCATGATCAGCCACGTGATCAGTGCATGATAGCCACGTGATCAGTGCATGATAGCCAGTGATCAGTTCCATGATCAGTCACTTGATCGGTTCATGATAGCCAAGTGATCAGTGCATGATCAGTCACGTGATCAGTGCATGATAGCCACGTGATCAGTGCATGATCATCCATGATCAGTGCATGATCAGCCACGTGATCAGTGCATGATCAGCCACGTGATCAGTGCATGATCAGTCACGTGATCAGTGCATGATCAGCCACGTGATCCTGTGCATGATCATCACGTGATCAGTGCCATGATCAGCCACGTGATCAGTGCATGATCAGCATCATGATCAGTGCATGATCAGCCACGTGATCAGTGCATGATCAGCCACGTGATTATTGTGCATGATCAGTCACATCGATCAGTGTATGATCAGCCACCAATCAGTGCCATGAGATCAGTGCATGATCAGTCACGTGATCAGTGTATGATCAGCCACGTGATCAGTGCATGACAGCCACGTGATCAGTGCCTGATCAGCCACGTGATCAGTGCATGATCAGTCACGGATCAGTGTATGATCAGCCACGAGGACCAATTTATTGCACGTGATCATTGCGTGATCAATCGCGTGATCAGTGCATGATTAGCCTGATGTGATCAGTGCATCAGTCACGTGGGATCAGTGCATGATCAGCCACGTGATCAGTGCATGATCAGCCACGTGATCAGTGCAGGATCAGCCACGCGATCAGTGCAATCAGTCACGTGATCAGTGCATGATCAGCTATGTGAATCAGTGCATGATCAGCCACGTGATGCGCGCTGATCAGACAACCTGATCAGTGCATCATCAGCCACGTGATCGTGCATGATCAGCCACGTGATCAGTGCATGATCAGCCACGTGATCAGTGCATGATCAGCCACGTGATCAGTGCATGATCAGCCACGTGATCGTGCGATCAGGCACGTGATCAGTGCCATGATAGCCACGTGATCAGTGCATTAATCACGTGAAGACGTGATCAGTGCATGATAAACCATTTGATCAGTGCATGATCAGCCACGATCACCGTGTGAACAGCCACGTGATCAGTGCATGCAGTTACGGTGATTGATCAGTCTATGATCAATGTATGATCATCACGTGATCAGTCATGATCAGTCATGTGATCGGTGTATGATCAGTGATGCATTACATGATGCGTCACGCGATCACTGCATGACAGCCGGAATTATCAGTGCATGATCAGCCACGTATTCAGTGCGCGATCAGCCACCTAATCGGTGAATGAGCCATATGATCGGTCGCGCGTCATTGTATGATCAGCCACGTGACAGTGCGGTCAGTCCGTGATCAGCCTGCTGAGTGCGTGATTCCGGCATCTGTTAATTGAGCTGAGCTGAGCATCCTGCCTGCTCATCTGATAATTCCAGCTAGCGTGATTCCACCGCTCATCTGCTTGATAATGCCAGCGAGCTCGATACCTTTGCTCAGTGCTGATTAGCCGCTGAGTGCGGATTC
>NW_027219853.1:0-68316 GCF_027580195.1 Bos mutus | reverse complement strand
CGACACTGATCTCAAAAAAAGTGCGGCTTTAATTTCCTGTTGAGGAAAAAAAAAATGAAAGAAAAAAGGCAAAGACAAACACCAGCTTGCAAAGGAATATGACAAAAAAAAAGTTGCAAATATTCAATGGAATATTACTCAGCCCTAAAAAAGGAATGAAATCATGCCATTTGCAGCAACACGTATGTACCTACAGATTGTCGTACTGAGTGAAGTAAGGCAGAAAGAAATAGACAAATGCAATGTACATCATTTATATATGGAATCAAAAATAAGAGATGGAGGAGGTTATTTACAGAACAGAAACAGACTCACAGACACAGAGAACAGACTTGTTGTTGCAAATGGGAAAGGATTGGGAAAGATATGGATTGGGAGTTTGGGTCAGCAGAGGCAAACTATTATAAACAGGATGGATAGAGAACAATGTCCCACTGCATAGCACAGCGGACTAAATCAAATATTCTGTAACAATCTAAATTGGGAAAGAATCTGAAAAAGAATTGATATTAATACATGTATGTATACATTAATCAGGCTCCAGTACCCCTGAAATTAATACATTGTTAATCCCCTGTATTCCAAAATGAAATTAAAAAAATTAGTTCTTGAAGACCCAAAAGATAAAATCTGTGGAATTAGGAGAGGAATGTAACTCAACCACATTGACAGTAAAGCACCTATAGATGAAGCATCGCCATGAGCATGCATTCTGAAATTATTACTCCCAAATCAATCCCAAATGGAAAATCTCCCACCTCATGCACATCTACGGGGAACCTGCCATCTCAGAGGTGTGGAGTTTTGACGTCCACCAGGATTCTGTCCACTGCATCCCCTACCAGCTCCTGTACCCTGGACAGCCTGCTGCCTGAGGCTCACCCCTGTCAGCCATCACACAGTCACCTCTACTAAACTTTTGATCCTTTTTTATTCACCTACAGAGTCATTGAGACCAGGCACATCCTCTTCTGCATGGAATCAAGATCAACAACACAGAGATGACTTTCCTGCTTCCTGATTAACAGGATACTTCTCTCTTCACATACACACTCTCTTTCCCGTCTCATGTCTCCTGGTCACTGGTCATGTGCTGTCTGGTGGTATTTGATTTCTGAAGGCTTAAATAAATTGATTTAATATCTGCCCTGCAAATGTGTGTCTGTGCAAAAGTCACTTGATTTCAAACACACAATTTTCCACTTTAAATATCCAGGAAATGTGAAAGTCACTCGGTCATGTCTGACTCTTTGTAACCCCATGGACTATATAGTCCATGGAAATTCTCCAGGCCAGAATACTGGGATTGGTAGGCTTTCCCTTCTCCAGGGAGTCTTTCCAACTCAGGGACTGAACCCAGGTCTTCATCATTTCAGGTGGATTCTTTACCAGCTACCAGGGAAGCCCCAGGAAACTGGGCCTTTAATAGGACAGGTGTTCATCAGAAGCAATTCTGATGAGGATTCAATAGAGATGCATTCAGGTGTCCAGGAGAGAGGGACAAAAAAAGACTAAACAACCATGGAACAGGAGACAGGAGACAGGATCTCCCCCTGTCCTTTAGATGCAATTAAGACTACATGCCTCTTTGATGCAATTAAACTACCCAAAGAAGTGGCAGTAACACACCGCTGGGGCCATCAAATGGTTGATTCTGACATAACAGAGGGTAACAGAAGAACCCACTGACAAACAAAAAAGACAGCCAGCCCGTCTATTAATACTCAGGCTCCCCTTCTGTGGGGCTCCCCTCATGACTCAGTTGGTAAAGAAGCTGCCTGTAATTCAGGACACTACCTGCAGTGTAGAAGACTTGAGTTTGATCCCTGGCTTGGGAAGATCCCTGAGAAGGAAATGGTAACCCAGTCCATTATGCTTGCCTGGAGAATCCCATGAACAGAGGAGCCTGGCAGGCTATAGTCATTGGGGTCTTGAGTTGGACACGACTGAATGACTAAACCACCACCTCCTGTGGGACAAGAATCACACTGATATAAAAACCCCATTATTCACCTGAGGAACTTTGATGTTTCCTGTCTGACGGAGATATTTTACTCCCCTCTGGATGCCTTCAAACAGATGAGAAACGTATATTACCCTCTAATGGCAAATGCAAGGTTCTTAAAACTTGACATCAAACATCCAACTTGGGAATTGAAAACATTTCCCAAGTTGCTTCATGTCTCTTTAAAGAAAAGGGATTAAGAAAAACTAAAATTCAAATTATCAAGGGATGTAAAATATGTTTCTTAGTTTCAGAATACTAAGTTCATGGCATCTGGTCCCATCACAGCATCTGGTTCCCTTTCATGGCAAATAGATGGGGAAACAGTGGCTGACTTTATTTTTGGGGGCTCCAAAATCACTGCAGATGGTGACTGCAGCCATGAAATTTAAAGATGCTTACTCCTTGGAAGGAAAGTTATGACCAGTCTAAATAGCATATTAAAAAGCGGAGACATTACTTTGCCAACAAAGGTTCGTCTAGTCAAGGGTATGGTTTTTTCCAGTAGTCATGTATGGATGGGAGAGTTGGACTATAAATAAAGCTGAGCACTGAAGAATTGATGCTTTTGAACAGTGGTGTTGGAGAAGACACTTGAGAGTCCCTTGGACTGCAAGGAGATCCAACCAGTCCATCCTAAAGGAGATCAGTCCTGGGTGTTCATTGGAAGGACTGATGCTGAAGCTGAAACTTCAATCCTTTGGCCACCTGATGCAAAGAGCTGACTCATTTGAAAAGAACTGATGCTGGGAAAGATTGAGGGCAGGAGAAGGGGACGACAGAGGATGAGATGGTTGGATGGCATCACGGACTCAATGAAGTGAATTTGAGTTGGTGATGGACAGGGAGGCCTGGCATGCTGCAGTCCATGGGGTCGCAAAGAGTCAGGCACGACTGAGCAACTTAACTGAACTGAACTGTAAAATATGTCAAAAGAATAATCCTCATGACAGCCAATCAGCTCGTCCAGGTTTACAACGTGCAGGAAAACATCCTGGAGAAGACTGGCAGATAGATTTCAACCATATGCAAGGCAAGAGACACCAGTACGTACTGGTTTGTGTTGATACCTTTACTGGTTGGATAGAGGCTTTCCCTTGTAGAACAGAACAGGCAAAAGAAGTAATTGAAATTTTAATACATGAGGTCACTCCTTGCTTTGGTCTACTTTGAAAAATTTCAAGGGACAATGGCCCAGCCTTTTAGACTGCAATAATGCAGTGAGTCTTTCAAGCCCTAGGAATTGAGTTTCACTTACATCGTCCTTAGAATCTCAATCTTCAGGCAAGGTAGAAAAAGCCCATGATATAATCAACAGACATTTATGGAAACTATCACAAGAAACTCACCTTCCGTGTATTTTACTGCTCCCTTTAGCTGCAGTAAGAAATACTTCACAGTCTCTAGGACTCAGCCCTTTTGAGATGTTATGTGGAAGGCCATTTCTCACAAATGACTGACTTCTAGATCAAGAAACAGTTGAACTAACAAAATTTGTCACTAATTAACTTCTTTCCAAAGACAACTACAATCTTTAAAAGATGGGATTGCACAACAAAAAGAAAATAAAAAGTCCTAATATAATCCTGGGGACTTGGTATTAGTAAAGGCCATTCCTAACAATAGTCCCACCTCAACCGCCACATGGGAGGGATCCTATTCCGTTATTCTCGCCTCACCCGACACTGTTAAGGTTACAGGTATCGACATCTGGAATCATCACACATGGATAAGGTCCTGGAATCCTTCCAGAAAAAAATTATAAGGACCATCCAACACACCCAGAGCAGAAATCCCAAGAGAATTCTCAGTGTTTGGAATGTCAATACACCCTCCTGGAAAGATCGGAAGGACTGTTCAAGAAGGGCCCAGCTAAGTAACTCTTCTAACACAACATGCACAGACACAGACTACTCTATTTTGTTCTTCTTAATGTAATAATGATCTCTCAAGTCCCTTTAGATTGGACACAGAAAGTTTTCATTTTATGGGCACATTCTCATGCAATGTTCAAAAATCGATCTGGTGGTTGGGTCTGTGGAGTTCTACCATTAACCTCCATTCATGGACTGCCTTGGTTAATGTCACCCTTAGATGGATCTGATTTTCAAAAGGTATGTCATTTTATGCTTCCCTGGAGGCTCAGAGGGTAAAGAATCCGCCTGTAATGAGGGAGACCTGGGTTTGATTCCCTGGGTTGGGAAGATCCCCTGGAGGAGAACATGTTGACTCACTCCAGTATTCTTGCCTGGAGAATCCCGTGGACAGAGGAACCTGGTGGGCTGCAGTCCATTGTGTCACAGCGTCAGACATGGCTGATTGACTGAGCATATGTCATTTTGTCCAAGAAGATAAAGATGAAACCAAAAATATAAATGTCCTTAACATGAATTTATTGACTTGGTGTAATACTACTAACGCATTCGGTCACAGTCTACATTTTGATTATGATCAAACAGAAAGAGATGCCTATGGCTATGATATAAAACAAGCAACCAATACTAGCTATGCATGCAGGGGAACCAAAACCACACAATATACTGCCCAACAAATGCACCAAATCTGGGACCAGTACATGTGGACAACCCCAGAAAAGCGGCAATTGATAAAAACAGCTCCCATTTGTTGGAAACAAAATAATCATACCAAATTATATCCTGATAGTACTAAACCTTCAGGATTCTCATCAAAGTCTTTATGTACTCCAACAATAACGGTAAATCATATGAACTGGGCAGATTCAGTCATATAGCCAGGGACTGATTGGGTCAACAGTCCAGGCATATGAATTTTAGCCCCAGATGGAACTCACTGGATATGTGCGACCATTCTTTGGCCCCAGTTACCCCCCAGGATGGATTGTGAAATGTGCCCCTGGGATTATTGTTTGCACATGGTCAAACTTTGAATGCATGACTCAGTCAATCTCTCTATACTGCAGGTGAAGTGGACACCATCTGGGTTCCACTGGTATGACTACCTGGCTGCAATATTTGTGCCATCACTTGGCACCCCTGACATAATACTCAGAGAAGAAGCCTTGACTAACTTGACAAGACAGGCTTCAAATGATAATATGATGGAGAATGCAGCCTTCGATTCCAGACAAGCTTTAATGTGTCAAGCTGTACTCCAGAATAGAATGGCATTAGATATATTAATAGCAGCACAGGGAGGAGCTTGTGTCACAATTCATACAGAGTGTTGTGTGTATATAACTGATTACTCACAAAATGTGTCTGATTCTCTTCAAGATCTGAAAAGTCACGCCCAGGCAATGGCTGATTCTACGCCTCCTTTTGGGACTACCCTATGGAACTGGATATCAACTTCCACCTGGTGGAACCCCCTGGTCCAGGTGGGAAGCCTTATTTTTTCTCATTGCTGTTTGGCCCTTGTGTTTTAAATTCTCTCTCTCTCTCTCTGTAATGTCTTGCATAGAAACAATCAAACTCCAAATGGTTATGGGAATGGAGCCTAAGAGTACATGCCAAGATACAATAGATCATCCCACAGGTGGAGACCTAACTGCCATCCACTAACAACGCCACTGCAGGCTCAAAGAAACCAGATCGGTCTTGATCCCTTTCCCCATAATGGCAGTTAGAGTCTCCATTTCTAGAGGAGTTGTTTGAGGTAGAAGTTGCTAGGCAGACAATGTAGGACTCTGAGACCTCAGTCTTGTTTTCAATAAACACCTTGATCCATTAGCCTCAAGCTATACCCTTTGTCCAGAATTGCTGGAATGTGTCCTTGGTCTGATCAATTATCGGCACTCAGATCCAGGTAAGGGCAGTAATTAACTTCTGCTCCATTTGCTGGAGGGAAAAAACAACTGGTTCCCATTAATTTTTAGCCCATACATCTGATCCATTGTAAAATGGCCAGGGGCCACGAGAAAGGGTGGCAACTTAATCCAAAGACTAAGAGAAGTCATAAAAATATTAAGCATAATATTAAGCATAAAAATATTAAGCATCTTGACCTCTAAATGTGTTAAAAAAATGACACATTTTAAGGACAGGAACCAACCAAAAAGGTACAGATTAAGGATATAAAAATTGCTGTAAGTCTGCCTTTGGGGGACTCTTTACCCCCTCTCAGTGTCTATACTGAGAGCCTTGTACTTTCCTTCCCTTTAATAAAACCTATTTGCGTGCTACTGTGAGTGTTTGCATGTTCGTGAAGTTCATTCCTCAGCTCCACAAACAAGAACATGAATTTCCATTGCATAGAGTCTATGGAAGCACCTGAGCAACTCTGGCCAGGGTTGCTCTCTGGTGTGTTCCACGCTCCATAGCCCTGTGTGCTCAAGTACCTTCCACACAAGCAGGCGAGGGCTCTCCTTTCTTATTCCTCCCTTAAGCTGAAAACCAGGCTAATTAACCTTGTGCGGGCTTGGGTCAGACACTTAGAAGTCATTACAGTATCTACTGCTTGACGACTCCCATAAAACAGGATAAGGGAAACACAGAAGCGACTAGACCATTAGTGTCTTCCCCCAGCAAGATAATTTCCAGGCAGTCAGGCACATGTTGGTTCACGCAAAATGCCAAGCCCACTTCCCCCTGGTGGCCCCCTTCCAGGCAGGACCGCATGGTGGATCACTCAAACCATTTTTCTGTTACCTTCACTATGTTCCCCCTTCTACCTGGATTGATTTACAGCAGCCTAGGTATAAATCAATCTGAGCCTTCCCAAGAAGCCTTATCCCCTGAGCTAAATGAGGAAGAGTAAAACCTTCCAGCATAGCTAAACGAGTATGTCTGTCTCTCAATTTCGATGAGGTAGACACCAAATTCTTTCAAAAAGAAAAACAACACTGTGTTTGCTTTACAAACAGAGTCTTCACAGCAACAGAAGGCTAGGTCCAAAAATCGATCTACCATTCACCAAATCATTCCTGTTTATCTTAAGAGGCTTGTAAAACCTAAACAAGGGGATAATAAAGTCATCCTAGGAAGAACTCATTCTTCCCTGATAGCTCAGTTGGTAAAGAATCTGCCTGCAATGCAGGAGACCCCAGTTCAATTCCTGGGTCAGGAAGATCCCCTGGAGAAGCGGTAGGCTACCCACTCCAATATTCTTGGGCTTCCCTTGTGGCTCAGCTGGTAAAGAATCTGCCTGCAATGTGGGAGACCTGGGTTCAATCCCTGGGTTGGGAAGATCCCCTGGAAAAAGGAAAGGCTACCCACTCCAGTATTCTGGCCTAGAGAATTCCATGGACTGTATAGTCCATGGGATTGCAAAGAGTCGGACACAACTAAACAACTTTCACTTCACTTCAGGAAGAACTCACCTATATTTTTGAGATGAAAAAGTGCTATAGGTCTTCTCAGCAACACTCATCTGTGCTGCCTTTCTGGCATACACAGTTGAGAGTGTGTATTACAAATGTAATTTAGAATTTGGCATGTCCAAGGTAATTAGAAACTTCTTTTCCTGCAAATATCCAGTCATCTAGCCAAGTAAGCTTGACTTATTTCATTTGTCAGAAATCCAAATTCAATCCGACTTCCTTTGCACACTGATGGCTTTTCCTATTGATCAACCTGACTTAGGACTGATGGTAGCTCAGTTGGTAAAGAATCTACTTGCAATTAGGAGACTTGGGTTTGATCCCTGGGTTGGGAAGATCCCCCTGGAGGAGGGCACGGCAACCCACTCCAATATTCTTGCCTGGAGAATCCCTATGGACAGAGGAGCCTGGCGGGCAAAATGATGGCTTTTCTATGGCTCAACCTGACTTAGGACTGAAATCTTGAAATGAGAATTGAGGTCTTTCTTTGTATGTATGTATCTTTGTCTTTGGATGACATTGCTGCAGTTGATTCGTAAAACAATTCTATTGAATTTGGTCTAATAAAAGTAAGCCCTTACAGAGTTGCAAACCAAACTATTCTAACAGAGGAACCAGTGTGCTCATTTGTGTTCAACTCTTTGAGACCTGATGGACTATAGCTTGCCGAGTTCCTCAGGCCATGGGATTTTCCAAGCAAGAATACTGGAGTGGGTTGCCATTTCCTCCTTCAATGGATCTTCCTGATCAGGGGATTGAACCCCATCTCCTATGTCTCCTGCATTGGCAGGCAGGTACTTTACCAGCTGAGCCAGCAGGGAAGCCCAAACTATTCTAAATACAAGAGACATTGAAGTAAGTGAAATTGAGGCTCACATGAACTGAGAAATGGTCAATATTAAACTAGTACCTGGTATTAATATTTAAGTTGATTGATCTAAGTAATATACACATTTCTTGAGCCACCAACATTAAACATAATATTAAGTAGAATACATTTATTGTGCCTAGGTTTAACATAAGCTGCTGCTGCTGCTGCTAAGTCACTTCAGTCGTGTCTGACTCTGTGTGACCCCATAGACGGCAGCCCACCAGGCTCCCCAGTCCCTGGGATTCTCCAGGCAAGAACACTGGAGTGGGTTGCCATTTCCTTCTCCAATGCCTGCAAGTGAAAAGTGAAAGTGAAGTCGCTCAGTCGAGTCCGACTCTTAGCGACCCCATGGACTGCAGCCCACCAGGCTCCTCCATCCACGGGGTTTTCCAGGCAAAAGTACTGGAGTGGGGTGTCATTGCCTTCCCTAACATAAGCTAAATAAGATCTTATTATATCTGTTACCAATTTGATAGCAAGGCAAGTAACTCAATGTGAAAAAAACTTTTGAGGAAAGAGTGTAAATGAGATTGAGTTTTCAGTGAACTTTTAGAAAGAATTATGTGTTTTAGGATCTTTCCAGATATTCTACAACTTGAAATTTAAATCTGTGCTAAAATAAATTAAGTTATGAATGATTTGTGGAAAATGGACTCCCAAAGGATTTTGTACCTAATCAATCAAATATGACTAAGTTTTAAAAAACTTTCTTTGAATCAATGAACATTTAAAGTAAGCTGAGGCAAAAGGGTAAATTTAGCTTTTCTCTTATAAAATACTCAGTTTTCTGAAGACGTTATTTTGCCTTTGATAATAGAGTTTATGTTTGTTCACCTTTTTAAATGATCTGTTTGGTATTTGCCTCTGAAATCTTTTTTTGTCACTTTGCCTAAATAAATACATATTTTTCACAGTGACCTATGATTCTCTTGTGTTTTAAAAATTTTTTTGTGAAATTCTTTTGATAAAATGTCTCAAATCAAAATGCCTCTATCTAAATTTGGGATGTTTCAAAGGGTCCCTAAACACCCCAAAGGAAGATATTAAGCTAATTAGTTTCACTTGGTATGGAAAATTACATGGGAAATGTTGTCAGATGGGTAATACATCTTGTTATATCATAAATGATATAGATATTGTGGAGATAATATGGAGTTCCTGAAAACCTGGTATGTTCTGGTAGAATATTATTAATCATAATTCTAGTTGTCATCTGAAAGTGTTATATATCACAGCAAAAGCATGTTGCTTTGTCAATTACATTGTAATCACATTTAAAGTTTCCATCTTAAGTTTTTTCTCATTATAGACAGTTCTGGTATCACTCTGATGCCTTTGCATAAATGCCTCATCTTCAAGAAGATGTATAGACAAGTCTTTGGGATAAATACAAGTTTCTGACTTCCAGACCACCATGCTGAACTGAGCAAAAAAAATTTATGAAAGAATTCTAATGGGAAACCTGAAGGATTCATAAAGCTGCTAACATAAACAATTACTTACAGAGAACTGAGTGAACTAGTACATATGGTTATAATTTTTATGATTTGAATCTAAAAAAAAAAAAAAAAAATTACTGGTTTAAATCTGTGTTTTCCAGGTGTGAGAAAAACCTTCTCCTTAAACTAATTTTGACTTACAGTAACTTGCTTTGTTACACCATATGTGAGTAAAATTGAAACATTTATCTTTTGCTGTCTACGTAGCTGATCCTGCTAGTAACATAGGCTTGTCTCAAAGATTAAGCCATGCATAAATGTGCATGGCCAGTACAATGAATCTGCATGTAAGTCATTAACTCAGTTATGCGCCCTTGGGTTGCTTGATTATTGCAACTGGATTACAAGTAGCTCAGCTAATCATTGTTTAAATTTCTTCTTTGTTTTCAAATGGTGCTTTGTGTCTCTCTGATGAACCACATCATCCTTGATGTTGCTAGCTTCGTAACTTATGTTCTGTCTCATTTATAGGACTTTTGTCTCCTGCCATTACTAGTGTGTAATCAAGCCTGCAAAAAAACTTCTACGGCTAAACATTTTGAGAAAATCACATTTATAACATAAAATAATCGTAACTGTGTGATCTACATATGGGAAGAAGCAATAAGGAAAAATGTCCCTTACACTAAAGTTAGCCAGAATACAGAAAATTTTTAATTATTGATGGGGCCTCACCCAAAACTTAACACCTGGAGTGGCACATGGAGAATTTTTGCCTGAACTGGACAGAGCCTCCCAGTGCCGTGGGACAAGAGTTGATCATGAAATGTCTCCCAAATATAGGTCACATTCATGACCAAGAGGGCAAGACCTGAGAAATGGAACCAGCAATTGCAGCCCTCCAACATGAGCTGGGGAGAAGGCAATGGCACCCCACTCTGGTGCTCTTGCCTGGAAAATCCCATGGATGGAGGAGCCTGGAAGGCTGCAGTCCATGGGGTCGTGAAGAGTCGGACACGACTGAGCGACTTCACTTTCACTTTTCACTTTCACGCATTGGAGAAGGAAATGGCAACCCACTCCAGTGTTCTTGTCTAGAGAATCCCAGGGACGGCGGAGCCTGGTGGGCTGCCATCTATGGGGTCGCCCAGAGTCGGACACGACTGAAGTGACTTAGCAGCAGCAGCAGCAGCAACGTGAGCTGGTCAGACCAGAAGAAGGAGAATAGCTGCCATCTAGGAGCCATCAGACTACAGCCACTCCCTACGGTGAACCCTGAAGAAATGCTGAGAATACATGATTACAGGACCACAGAGAGCTGAGGTGCATACCAAGGAAATATTTGTGATGAGCTCAGACTCTTGCCTCATCCATACATGGAAAAGTGCTAAATTCCTTCACTTAAAATGCCTCCTGCATTTCAAGTGCAGTATTTCTAAGTCTACAGGTGTAAAGTAGACACTTTCCAAAGAGGAACAAAAAGAAACGAATTCTCATATGAAATATGAAACTCTGGCACGGATGGCAGACACAGAGAAAGATCCATCTGACAAAGCAGAATGGTCTTTGCCCTCTTCTTCCACACAGTTATGGAGTGAGCTTTGAGAGTGGGGAATTCTCTTTGAGAACAACCCATTCTGACTCCTGTTGGCACTGTTTCTTCGACTTGCTTTTCATTGTTGTTGCTACCATAATCAGACATGATGGCCTGCCTCAGACGACCTTACCCCTCGGCCCTAATGGTAAACTAAAGTGTCTTTGTTCAGCTCAGAGACAGAGAATCTGACCTTGCCTACCTCTGAAAAGAAGAGAAGAACACACTGCTTTCAAAAGCTGGCCCTTCCAGGAGATGTTTTGCAAGACTGAAGACCCTTTTTACTTGACTTCCTCACTGTCTCCAGTTCTCTATTCTGCCTTTTCACTTTGGTTCCTCCTTGCTTCTCTCCTTCTGGCTCTGTATAAGAACTGAGCATCCAGACCTTGACAAGACGGTTACTTTGGGACATTAGTGTGCCATCTTCTTTGTCAGCCTGCTTTCTGAATAAAGTTGTATACCTTGCCTCAATACCTTGTCTCTCGGATTCATTGGCCTGTTGGTAACACAACTAGAGGGTTTGTGCACCAGAACTAAAGACCTCCCCTAATGAAACAAAGATCCCATGTGCTGAAGCTAAGACCTGATTTGGACAAATAAATGAGTAAATACGTAAACATTAAAACATATCTTTGTGGTAATACAAGTTACATATGCAATTATTTCTTTTAAAAAAACTGGACTTGTGATTTATTATCTCAACTTAAATGCTACAACATTGCAACACTGCACACGCATTCTAGATGGAACCTGAAGCTTTTAGTAGCCAAGGTCAATGGCTTGCTTGCAGTGTTTAGACAGGAGTTGTGCAATCAAAGAGGTAAAAGCAGTGGTTACATAGAAAACAGACAAGTAAAACAAAATTAATTAACTGGGAGAAACAGGCTTCAAAGTTCAGTTCAGTTCAGTCGCTCAGTCACGTCTTACTCTTTGCAACCCCATGGACCGAAGCACACCAGGCCTCTCTGTTCATCACCAACACACGGAGTTTACTCAAACTCATGTTTAATTGAGTCGGTGAAGCCATCCAGCCACCTCATCCTCTATTGTCCCCTTCTCCTCCCGCCTTCAATCTTTCCCAGCATCAGTGTTTTTTCAGATGAGTCAGTTCTTCACTTCAGATGGCCAAAATATTGGAATTACAGCTTAGATATCAGGCCTTCCAATGAATATTCAGGACTGATTTCCTTTAGGATGGACTGGTTTCATCTCCTTGCTGCCCAAGGGACTCTCCAGAGTATTTTCCAACACCACAGTTCAAAAGCATCAATTCTTCAGGACTCTGCTGTCTTTATAGTCCAACTCTCATATCCATATATGACAACTGGAAAAACCATAGCCTTGACTACATGGAACTTTGTTGGCAAAGTAATGTCTCTACTTTTTAATATGTTGGCTAGGTTTGTCATAGGAGTTGGTAACAGGAGTTGGTCCAAAGAGTAAGTGTCTTACAATTTCATGGCTGCAGTCAAAATGTGCACTGATTTTGGAGCCCTAAAAAGTAAAGTCTGCCACTGTTTGCACTATTTCCCCATCTATTTGCCATGAAGTGATGGGACCAGATGCCATGATCTTAGTTTTATGAATGTTGAGCTTTAAGCCAACTTTTTCACTCTCCTCTTTCACTGTCATCAAGAGGCTCTTTAGTTCTTCTTCACTTTCTGCCATAAGGGTGATGTCATCAGTATATTTGAGATTATTGATATTTCTCCCAGCAATCTTGATTCCAGCTTGTGCTTCCTCCAGCCCAGCGTTTCTCATGATGTACTCTGCATAGAGGTTAAATAAGCACAGTAACAATATATATACAGCCTTGAAGTACTCCTTTCCCTATTTGGAACCAGTCTGTAGTTCCATGTCCAGTTCTAACTGTTGCTTCCTGACCTGCATACAGATTTCTCAAGAGGCAGGTCGGGTGGTCTGGTATTCTCAACTATTTAAGAATTTTCCACAGTTTGTTGTGATTCACACAAAGACTTTGGCATAGTCAATAAAGCAGAAATAGATATATTTCTGGAATTCACTTCCTTTTTTGATGATCCAGTGGATGTTGGTAATTTGATCTCTGGTTCCTATGCCTTTTCTAAAGCCAGCTTGAACATCTGGAAGTTCACAGTTCACGTATTTTTGAAGCCTGGCTGGATAATTTTGAGCATTAATTTGCTAGTGTGTGAGCAATGGCACCCCACTCCAGTACTCTTGTCTGGAAAATCCCATGGATGGAGGAGCCTGGTAGGCTGCAGTCCATGGGGTCCCTAAGAGTCAGACACGACTGAGCGACTTCACTTTCACTCTTCAATTTCATGCATTGGAGAAGGAAATGGCAACCCACTCCAGTGTTCTTGCCTGGAGAGTCCCAGGGACAGGGGAGACTGGTGGGCTGCCATCTATGGGGTCACACAGAGTCAGACACGACTGAAGTGACTTAGCAGTAGCAGAGATGAGTGCAACTGTGTGGTAGTTTGAGCGTTCTTTGGCATTGCCTTTCTTTGGGATTGGAATGAAAATTGACCTTTTCCAGACCTGTGGCCACAGCTGAGTTTTCCAAATTTGCTGACATATTGAGTGCAGCACTTTCATAGCATCATCTTTTAGGACTTGAAATAGCTCAACTGGGATTCCATCACCTCCACTAGCTTTGAAGCCTTATGAAGCCCTTACAGTATGAAAAGCCTTCAAAGTTCAGTCAGTTCAGTTCAGTTCAGTTGCTCAGTTGAGTCCGACTCTTTGTGACCCCATGAACCCCAGCATGCCAGGCCTCCCTGTCCATCACCAACTCCTGGAGTTTACCCAAAATCATGTCCATTGAGTCATTGATGCCATCTAACCACCTCATCCTCTGTCAACCCCTTCTCCTCCTGCCTTCAATCTTTCCCAACATCAGGGTATTTTCAAATGAGTCAGCTCTTCACATCAGGTGGCCAAAGTACTGAAGTTTCGGCTTCAACATCAGTCCTTCCAATGAACACCCAGGACTGATTTCCTTTAGGGTGGACTGGTTGGATCTCCTTGCAGTCCAAGGGACTCTCAAGAGTCTTCTCCAATACCACATTTCAAAATCATCAATTCTTCAGTGCTCAGCTTTCTTTATAGTCCAACTTTTATATCCATACATGACCACTGGAAAAAACATAGCCTTGACTAGATGGACCTTTGTTGACAAAGTAATGTCTCTGCTTTTTAATATGCTGTCTAGGTTGATCATATCTTTTCTTCCAAGGAGTAAGTGTCTTTTAATTTCACAGCTGCAATCACCATCTACAGTGATTTTGGAACCTCAAAAAATAAAGTCAGCCACTGTATTCAAAGTTACAGAAACCTAAATTAATTTGAGAAGGAGACACAAGGAAGATGTACCAGGCATAGCTTAGCATTATTTTAGGGGGGTTACAAGAGAAATATTTGTGTAAGATGGTTCTCTTTTTATTTATCATGAGGTTATTTATCAGTAGTTATGTATGAATGTGAGAGTTGGACTATGAAGAAAGTTGAGCACCAAAAAATTGATGATTTTAAACTGTGGTGTTGGAGAAGACTCTTGAGAGTCCCTTGGACTGCAAGATCAAACCAGTCCATCCTAAAGGAAATCAGTCCTGAATATCCATTGGAGGGACTGATGCTGAAGCTGAAACTCCAATACTTTGGCCACCTGATGTGAAGAACTGACTCTTTGGAAAAGGTCCTGATGCTGGGAAAGATTGAAGGCGGAAGGAGAAGGGGACGACAGAGGATGAGATGGTTGGATAACATCACTGGACATGAGTTTGAGTAAGCTCAGGGAGTTGGTGACAGACAGGGAAGCCTGGCAGGCTGCAGTTCCTGGGGTCGCAGAATCAGACATGACTGAGCGACTGAACTAAAAAGAAAGTGAAGTCACTCAGTCATGTCCGACTCTTTGTGAACCCATGGACTGTAGCCTACCAGGCTCTTCCATCCATGGGATTCTCCAGGCAGGAATACTAGAGTAGGTTGCTATTTCCTTCTCCATGGGTCTTCCCGACCCAGGGATCAAACTCATTGCAGGCAGATGCTTTGCCCTCTGAGTCACCAGGGAAGCAGCTACTTGTTTTTTGAGCATTACTAATGAAATAGTTTGTATTAAAGGCCATATGACTTCCGTTTGGTTCAAAACAACAGGATTCTTTTTTTTTGCATGAATTATCTTATGAATGGCAATTTTCTTCTTTTTTAATTTATTTTTTAATAGGAGTATTACTTTACAATGTTCTCGGTTTATGTTGTAATACAATACAAATCAGCCATAATGAAACATACATCACCTCTCTTGTGAGCCCCCTCACCTCACTCCATCCCGCCATTCTTGGTCATCATAAAATACCTCACTGGGTTCCCTCTTTTACTGTAACGTTTCACCAGCTACCTGTTACTTGCAGGGAAGGAATGGAGACACATATACAGAACAAACTTGAGAACACAGTGAGGGAAGGAGAGAATGAGATGAGTGGAAGACAACAGGATTATCACAACTATTGCAATAAACTCTTAGAGTGATGGATGTTTAATTTCTCCTTGATTGGAAGGTAATGAGGCCTCCCTAAGATGGGATGGTGTTAGGAAACATTCATAAGGACACATGTTCTGGGAACCCCAAAGAAAAACCTGAAAATGCTGGACGTGCAGAGTAGACGTGGAGGGGTGATGATGGGAGTATAAAGGGTGTTAGCTGGGAGTCACATCCCTGCTTGAAATTATCTGATTCAGGGACTTTCCTGGTGGTCCAGCAGTTATGATTCTGCACTTTCACTGCACTGGGTACAGGTTCTATTCCTGGTTTGAGAACTAAGCACCTACACGCTTCTTGGTGCAGCTGAAATTAACAAACAGCCAAAGTGGGGTGGGGGGAAGACAAATTATTATCTGGATCAAAGACCAAAGAGAGGAAATCAATTCATCATATTTTGAGACATGAAACTCTTCTATCACACAGATTTCACAGCCGAAACTGCAGCAGGATTTTATATAGAAAGAAACTGAAGTTGCTCAGTCGTGTCCGACTCTTTGCGACCCTGTGGACTGTAGCCTACCAGGCTCCTCCATCCATGGGATTCTCCAGGCAAGAATACTGGAGTGGGTTGCCATTTCCTTCTCCAGGGGATCTTCCTGACCCAGGGATTGAACCCAGGTCTCCTGCATTGCAAGCAGACGTTTTAACCTCTGAGCCACCAGGGAAGCCCCTATTGTACAGAGGAATGTGCTAATGAAAGAGAAAAATGTGATGTCACAACTGAAGAAAAGAACAAAGCGAACAAGATAATTCTGAAGTTCCATGTGAACCATGAGGGAAAGGATCAACTGAAGATGTGAGCTGAAGATATTCTTGACAGAAGCTCTCCTCAAAGGTCTGATTTCACTTGAATAGAAGGATTCTGCTCTGATTTGTCCTGGAAGTAGCCAGTCCTGGGTTAGCTCTCAAGGGGTTTTCTCTTAGCTGACTTGAGAATCCTGAAACTCACTGCTTCTTCATTTCTATACTCAGAACAAAATTAATCTTTTAATGTATTCATTTGATGAATATGATCAATGAAGATGAACATAAGTAAAAATTTGATTAAAAAATATGAAAAATGGATTCTGTTGACCTTTAAGTGGCCTTGAAAATAACTAGAACTACAGAGTGAGGAAATAAATTTTCTCCATTCAAAATTCTAAATATTATGAGCACTACTGTCCCAATTTTGTGCTCGCACAGAAAAACAACTGAGTCAGTGAGTAAATACTACATTAGAGATTAATGGGTAAATGGTGCCTGGAAAAGCAGTAATGAAAAATAATTGTTGGCATGCCTTTTTCAGACGAGATTAACGGGCATTTGAGCAGATCGTCCTCCCAGTTATAAGGAGGAAAGACCCTGCTTTGGTGCAGGAGGAGGTGATAAATGCTTTATGCCTATGTGCTCCTCACCTCAGAAATAGGAGGCTTTCCAAGGGTCTCTTAAGAAATAGATTTTCCTTGGCTAACCCACACAATGGATCTTTACTTTTAGATAATAAATTTAAAACACTCTCCTCCATGTTAAAGAAACAATATAGGAGAGGGGGACAAGTTCTGTGTACCCTGGATAGCTTATTCCATTTTTGATCCCAGGACATAAACAAAAATAAATATTTCTGACTTTGAAAGATGACACGTGTACCGAGATTTTTCACTGACTCAGTCAAAAGTCCACATCTGCATCAGCCTCTCTTAAAACAAACCTCATTATTAAAATGACAGAATGCCAGAAAAAGCTTACCCCTGCCAACCAGTATACCGAAGATGACATCTGTGTAACTTTGGTCATATGAGGAACAAACACTGGCTCATGACCCATCACACCAACAGATGTTGGTTATAAAAGTGGCGGCAATTTCACACCCTCTCTGACAACTGGAACACCCTCAGCTTCTACAGAAGAAGAGCCAGAAAGATGAAGGTTCTGCTGCTCAGTTTTGTCCTTGGTCTGCTTTATGCAGGTCAAGGTGAAGCTGAGTAACTTCTCAAACCGGTACCTGGGGTGCAAGCTGGGAGGAGGTCTTGGGGGTATATGTGTGTGTCTCTTTTGGGGTTTGGTCATGTGGATTCATAAGTCTAGCCATCTCCCTGCAACTCAAAATGGCTTCACTCACTGGCTCTATACCTGATCTTTATGGTCTTCAAGTCATCTCTACCATCTATTAACTGGCTCTCATGCATGTCCACTGCTCTTGTAAAACAGAAGGAAGATCACATGGCTGTTGGACTAGGGGTCTTGCATTTGACAAGACAGCTCAAGCTATCTCAGTAATACCTCAACTCCTTCCTTTAGTTGACTTTTCACATGATTTTATACCTAGGTTGTGTTCATAAAGATAGGTAACTTTTGTCCAATTGGAAGGACAGGGTAACTCCTGAGGGATGATGGGCAGAAATAACAGAGATGGGCTGTATTTTTTTTTAAATTGATTTATTTTAATTCGAGGCTAATTACTTTACAATGCTGTAGAGGTTTTTGCCATACATTGACATGAATCCACCACGGGTATACATGTGTTTCCCATCCTGAAGCCCCCTCCCTCCTCCCTCCCCATCCCATCCCTCAGGGTCATCCCAGTGCTCCGGCCTTGAGCACTCTGTCTCATGCATCAAACCTGGACTGGCGATCCATTTCACATGTGGACTAGATTCTTAATAGGAATTTGGATTTCAGTTTTCAGGAGAATGGAGAACCCATTACATCGCATCCAATAACCTTGAGAAGATCACCGAGAATGGGCCGTTTCACATTTATGCACGTTACATTAAGTTTAATGCAGACAACACAGTAGACGTCGACTTTTATATCAGGTAAGTAAAAATAACCCAGAAGGAAAACACACACAAATCTCCAAGCTGAGGGCGGGTGTGGCTTCCCCATCAGCAGGGAACTCTCTGAATGATGTTGAAGCAAGTCACCCTTAGTTGTGGGCCTGAGCATGGTCTCTGAGCTGGAGCTTGGAGGGCAGACTCCAAGGAATGCCCTGGAGCCTTTGCTTAGAGGGAGAGGTCCCAGAAGCTCCACTGGCATCAACTCATTAAAGGAAAGATGGACATGGCAGCGGGGAGAGGCTCGTGTGCTTCAACCCCACAGTGCCCACCAGGGGCTTGATCCCTTCCTGCAGAATTTGTAAGAGACGGTTTCCACTGAGTCCAGAAGCTGAAGGCGGGAGCAGAGCACACAATGAGTCTGCCCCGCAGGGCTTCCTCATGGGATGTTTCATCACCACTGAATTTACAAAACCCATGACCATCCCAAATGAGCTTCCCGGGTGGTACTAGGGGTACAGAATGCACCTGCTAAGGCAGGCGACATACGAGACACGAGTCTGATCCCTGGGTTGGGAAGATCCCCTGGAGGAGCACACGCCAACCCACTCCAGCACTCTTGCCTGCAGAATCCTATGGACAGAGGAGTCTGGGAGGCTACAGTCCTTGGGGTCACAAAGAGTGGACATGGAATGAAACACACACATTGTCCTAGGCACCATTCATGGAATGTCCATTACACTGCAGTTGGTTCATTGAGAGCATGCAAGTGTGGTAGAAACCAACACAAGTATTCTGGGCACTTATTCTCCATAAAAAGAATGCAAACTCAGATTTTTTTTTTTAATTTTCCTTAGTCCTTTTTTTTTTTTTTCTTTCTTTTTTTAAAAATTTTATTTCATTTAACTTTACAATATTGTATTGGTTTTGTCATATATCAAAATGAATCTGCCACAGGTATACATGTGTTCCCCATCCTGAACCCGCTTCCCTCCTCATACCCTCCCTCTGGGTCATCCCAGTGCACCAGCCCCAAGCATCCAGTATCATGCATCGAACCTGGACTGGCGACTCATTTCACATATGATGTTATACATATTTCAATGCCATTCTCCCAAATCATCCCAGCCTCTCCCTCTCCCACAGAGTCCAAAAGACTGTTCTATACATCAGTGTCTCTTTTGCTGTCTCGTACACAGGGTTATTGTTACCATCTTTCTAAATTCCATATATAAGCGTTAGTATACTGTATTGGTGTTTTTCTTTCTGGCTTACTTCACTCTGTAAAATAGGCTCCAGTTTCATCCACCTCATTAGAACTGATTCAAATGTATTCTTTTTAATGGCTGAGTAATACTCCATTGTGTATATGTACCACAGCTTTCTTATCCATTCCTCTGCTGATGGACATCTAGGTTGCTTCCATGTCCTGGCTATTAGAAACAGTGCTGCGATGAACATTGGGGTACACGTGTCTCTTTCCCTTCTGGTTTCCTCAGTGTGTATGCCCAGCAGTGGGATTGCTGGATCATAAGGCAGTTCTATTTCCAGTTTTTTAAGGAATCTCCACACTGTTCTCCATAGTGGCTGTACTAGTTTGCATTCCCACCAACAGTGTAAGAGGGTTCCCTTTTCTCCACACCCTCTCCAGGACTTACTGCTTGTAGACTTTTGGATCGCAGCCATTCTGACTGGCGTGAAATGGTACCTCATAGTGGTTTTGATTTGCATTTCTCTGATCATGAGTGATGTTGAGCATCTTTTCATGTGTCTCTTTTGTTTCTTTTGCGTTTATTTCTGCCCTAATTTTTAAGATTTCTTTCCTTCTCCTAACCCTGGGGTTCTTCATTTCTTCCTTTTCTAGTTGCTTTAGTTGTAGAGTTAGGTTATTTATTTGACTTTTTTTCTTGTTTCTTGAGGTATGCCTGTATTGCTATGAACTTTACCCTTAGGACTGCTTTTACAGTGTCCCACAGGTTTTGGGTTGTTGTGTTTTCATTTTCATTTGTTTTTATGCAAATTTTGATTTCTTTTTGGATTTCTTCTGTGATTTGTTGGTTATTCAGCAGCATGTTGTTCAGCCTCCATATGTTGGAATTTATAATAGTTTTTCTCCTGTAATTGAGATCTAATTTTACTGCATTGTGGTCAGAAAAGATGCTTGGAATGGTTTCAATTTTTCTGAATTTACCAAGGCTAGATTTATGGGCCAAGATGTGATCTATCCTGGAGAAGGTTCCGTGTGCGCTTGAGAAAAAGGTGAAATTCATTGTTTTGGGATGAAATGTCCTATAGATATCAATTAGGTCTAACTGGTCTATCGTATCATTTAAAGTTTGTGTTTCCTTATTTATTTTCTGTTTAGTTGATCTATCCATAGGTGTGAGTGGGGTATTAAAGTCTCCCACTATTTTTGTGTTATTCTTAATTTCTCCTTTCATACTTGTTAGCATTTGTCTTACATATTGTGGTGCTCCTATGTTGGGTGCATATATATTTATAATTGTTATATCTTCTTCTTGGATTGATCCTTTGATCATTATGTAGTGACCTTCTTTGTCTCTTTTCACAGCCTTTGTTTTAAAGTCTATTTTATCTGATATGAGTATTGCTACTCCTGCTTTCTTTTGGTCCCTATTTGCATGGAAAATCTTTTTCCAGCCCTTCACTTTCAGTCTGTATGTGTCCCCTGTTTTGGGGTGGGTCTTTTGTAGACAACATATGTAGGGGTCTTGTTTTTGTATCCATTCAGCCAGTCTTTGTCTTTTGGTTGGGGCATTCAACCCATTTACGTTTAAGGTAATTACTGATAAGTATGATCCCATTGCCATTTACTTTGTTGTTTTGGGTTTGAATTTATACACCATTTTTGTGTTTCCTGTCTAGAGAATATCCTTTAGTATTTGTTGGAGAGCTGGTTTGGTGGTGCTGAATTCTCTCAGCTTTTGCTTGTCTGTAAAGCTTTTAATTTCTCCTTCATATTTGAATGAGATCCTTGCTGGGTACAATAATCTGGGCTGTAGGTTATTTTCTTTCATCACTTTAAGTATGTCTTGCTATTCCCTCCTGGCTTGGAGAGTTTCTATTGAAAGATCAGCTGTTATCCTTATGGGAATTCCCTTGTGTGTTATTTGTTGTTTTTCCCTTTCTGCTTTTAATATTTGCTCTTTGTGTTTGATCTTTGTTAGTTTGATCAATATGTATCTTGGGATGTTCTGCCTTGGGTTTACCCTGTTTGGGATTCTCTGGGTTTCTTGGACTTAGGTGGCTATTTCCTTAGCTATTTTAAGTAAGTTTTCAACTGTTATCTCTTCAAGTATTTTCTCAGGCCTTTCTTTCTGTCTTCTTCTGGTACTCCTATGATTGGAATGTTGGGGTGTTTAACATTGTCCTGGATGTCTCTGAGGTTGTCCTCATTTATTTTAATTCTTTTCCTTTTTTCATTTCTGATTCATTTATTTCCACCATTCTATCTTCCACCTCACGTATCCTATCTTCTGCCTCAGTTATTCTACCGTTGGTTCCCTCCAGAGTGCTTTTGATTTCAGTTATTGCATGATTCATTATTGATTGATTGTTTTTTATTTCTTATAGGTCTTTGTTACGGAGAAGGCCATGGCACCCCACTCCAGTACTCTTGCCTGGAAAATCCCATGGACGGAGGAGCCTGGTAGGCTGCAGTCCACTGGGTCGCAAAGAGTCAGACATGACTTCACTTTCATTTTCACTTTCATGCATTGGAGAAAGAAATGGCAACCCACTCCAGTGTTCTTTCCTGGAGAATCCCAGGGACGGGGGAGCCTGGTGGGCTGCCGTCTATGGGGTCGCACAGAGTCGGACACGACTGAAGCGACTTAGCAGCGGCAGGTCTTTGTTAAACATTTCTTACATCTTCTCAATCCTTGTCTCTAGTCTGTTTATCTGTAACCCCACTCTTTTTTTTTCTTTTTTTTTTTTTTTTTTTTTTTTTGAGACTTTGGATATTCTTTACTATCATTATTCTGCATTCTTTTTCAGGTAGACTCCCTATCTCCTCCTCTTTTGTTTGGTTTGGTGGGCATTTATTATGTTCCTTTACCTGCTGAATATTTATCTGCCTTTTCATTTTGTTTAGATTGCCGTGTTTGGGATGGCCTTCCTGTATGCTGGAAGTTTGTTGTTCCTCTTTATTGTGGAGGTTCCTCCCTGTGGGGGTGGTGTTGGACGAGTGGCTTGTCAAGGTTAGGAAAGCTTGAGTTGGTGTTCTGGTCAGTGGAACTGGGTCTCTTGTCTCTGGAGTGCAAAGAAGTGTCCAGCTGTGGGTTTTGGGGGTGTCTATGGATTTGGCATGCCTTTGGACAGCCTGTATTTTCATGCTCAGGTCTTGGCCTTGCATTGCTGGAGAATTATTGTGGTATGTCTTACTCTAGAACTTGTTGGCTCTTGAGTGGAGCTTGGTTTCAGTGTAGGTGTGGAGGCTTTTGGATAAGCTCTTGTTGATTATTGTTCTCTGGAGTCAGGAGTTTTCTGCTATTCTCAAATTTTGGATTTAAGCCTTCTGCCTCTGGCTTTCAGTCTTATTCTTACAGTAGCCTCAGAGTTCTCCATCCATACAGCACTGATGATAAAACATCTAGGTTAATGGTGAAAAGATTCTTCACAGTGAGGGCCACCCAGAGAGGTTCACAGAGTTTCATGGAAAAGAGAAGAGGGATGCGGGAGATAGAGGTGACCAGGAGGAGAAGAGGGGGAGTCAAAATGGGAAAGACCAATATAGCTAGTAATCAGTTCCCTAAGTGTTCTCCACAGCCCAGAAAACCCAGAGAGATTCACAGGGTGAAGTAGAGAAAAGAAGTGGGAGGGAGGAGATAGAGGTGACCTGGCGGGGAGGGTGGTGGGGGCAAAGGGAAAGGTAAAAGGAGAGAGAGCAATCAAGCCAGTAATCACACCCCTGAGTAAAAATGAGTACTGAAGATTAGACTCTTAAATGTACAAAACTGATAACAAATACCAAAAATTAAAAATCTAGAGTAGAGGAAAATACAAAAGAGGAAACTCAGAAATACAATATTAAAAATACAAAACAACATGAATCACAAAAATTATTAAAAAGAACATGAAATGTGCTTTAAAAATAGGGTCTTTTTTTTTTTGGCAAGGTGATCAGTGTAGTTCAGTCGCTCAGTCATGTCTGACTCTTTGCCACCCCATGGACTGCAGCACAACAGGCCTCTGGGTCCATCACCAACTCCTGGAGTTCACCCAGACTCACGTCCATCGAGTCAGTGATGCCATCCAGCCATCTCATCCTCTGTCGTCCCCTTTTCCTCCTGCCCCCAATCCCTCCCAGCATCAGAGTCTTTTCCAGTGAGTCAATTCTTCGCATGAGGTGGCCAAAGTTCTGGAGTTTCAGCTTTAGCATCATTCCTTCCAAAGAAATCCCAGGGCTGATCTCCTTCAGAATGGACTGGTTGGGTCTCCTTGCAGTCCAAGGGACTCTCAAGAGTCTTCTCCAACACCACAGTTCAAAAGCATCAATTCTTCAGCGCTCAGCCTTCTTCACAGTCCAACTCTCACATCCATACATGACCACAGGAAAAACCATAGCCTTCACTAGACGAACTTTGGTGGCAAAGTAATGTCTCTGCTTTTGAATATGCTATCTAGGTTGGTCATAACTTTCCTTCCAAGGAGTAAGCGTCTTCTAATTTCATGGCTGCAGTCACCATCTGTAGTGATTTTGGAGCCCAGAAAAATAAAGTCTGACACTGTTTCCACTGTTACCCATCTATTTCCCATGAAGTGATGGGACCGGATGCCATGATCTTTGTTTTCTGAATGTTGAGCTTTAAGCCAACTTTTTCACTCTCCACTTTCACTTTCATCAAGAGGATTTTTAGTTCCTCTTCACCTTATGCCATAAGGGTGGTGTCATCTGCATATCTGAGGTTATTGATATTTCTCCCAGCAATCTTGATTCCAGCTTGTGCTTCTTCCAGTCCAGCGTTTCTCATGATGTACTCTGCATATAAGTTAAATAAACAGGGTGACAATATACAGCCTTGACGTACTCCTTTTCCTATTTGGAACCAGTCTGTTGTTCCATGTTCAGTTCTAACTGTTGCTTCCTGACCTGCATATAGATTTCTCAAGAGGCTGGTCAGGTGGTCTGGTATTCCCATCACTTGAAGAATTTTCCACAGTTGATTGTGATCCACACAGTCAAAGGCTTTGGTATAGTCAATAAAGGAGAAGTAGTGTTTTTCTGGAACTCTCTTGCTTTTTCGATGATCCAGCGGATGTTGGCAATTTGATCTCTGGTTCCTCTGCCTTTTCTAAAATCAGTTTGAACATCAGGAAGTTCACGGTTCACATATTGCTGAAGCCTGGCTTGGAGAATTTTGAGAATTACTTTACTAGCATGTGAGATGAGTGCAATTGTGCAGTAGTTTGAGAATTCTTTGGCATTGCCTTTCTTTGGGATTGGAATGAAAACTGACCTTTTCCAGTCCTGTGGCCACTGCTGTGCTTTCCAAATTTGCTGACATATAGTAGGTTATAAAAATGAAAATTAAAGGTGTAACAAAGAACTGAAAAGTAAAAAATAAAAAAGAAAATTAAAGTTAAAAATGATAACAGTAAAAATATATCTAAGAATTTCTCTGGAGCTGTTGTGGGCAGTGTGGATTCAGTTTAGTTTCAGATAGTTCCTTGTTCCAGCTTATACTTCTTCTCAAGGTCTATAGGCCCATTCCAATAGTTAGTCAATGCTAGCTACAGGGTTTTAATCTGTTGCCCTGTCAGTTCCAGAGCAGTTCCCTCTTCTTTGTTTATTTTATCTTCCTATGTTTGCAAGTCTCTTTGGTGTCTAATATCCACCCTGACACACAGGGGCAAAGGTGGTCACGTATTCAGTTGTTCTTGTTGAGTTGTGCTATGGGGAGAGAAGAACACTGCAAATAAATATCACTGGCATGTTCAGGGAATGCTCGCAGTGTATGGACCACACGGGGTTTGCCCCAGCTCACAGTGGCATGAGCTTTCCCAGTCTTTAGTGCTCAGGCTCCAGGTTGCTCTGCAGAGGAACTGTCCAAAGTGGGCCCTGGGTTTCGTGCACTTCCCAGGTCTAAGCTGCTCAGGTTCAGGTTCTTGGGTACTCCACAAAGGCATAGACTCAGTTGAGTGTGCGTTTTGTGCCTTTCGAGGTCCGAGCACCTCCAGCAACCAGGTACTTGGCAAGCTCACTGTCCTAGGTAGGCTGTGTGTCTCAATCACCTCCCTGGTCCCGGCCACTTGGTCTCCTGGGTGTGCCACAAGAGTGCCATCTCAGGTGTGCTGTGTGTCTCCTTTGGGGCGCTGATCTCTGGCTGTGATCCTCCTGGCAGATACCAACTACCCAGGATCCCAGGAAGACTTGGTTAGCAACTGGGGGCCTGGTCGCAGTTTGGTGGAGGATGCTGTCCTGGGGCCAAGATTGCCCCTTGCCTTCCAGCTCTGGCTGTCGCCTGCCTGCCCCTCTTCCTCTGGCGGGGGATGGGCTGGTTCACAGCTGGCTAGCTCTCCTTTGGTGTTCGCTCAGTCCTTTAATTTGTGAGTGGGCTAGGCTGCCCCTTGGGTTAAAGTTTTTTTGCAGGAAAGTTCTCTGTCTCTCTCTCTCTTTTTTTTTTTTCCTCTCTCTCTCTGGCTATCCCACAGTTTGGGTTGCTATCTCATGTTAGCTCCCTCAGATTGTCCACAGGGCATTCAGCCCTGTCCTTGCCCCAAGCATGAAAACCACGACTCCCTGTTCAGCCCCTGCTCTCTGTTGGTTGACAGAGCATCTGGGCTACTTCTCCACTGGAAGTTGCAGTTAGGCACGTATTCTGTGGGTTTTTTTCCCCTTCCTGGTTATCTTGCTCTCTGAGATTCCAAAACTCCACACAGACCTGCTGGTAAGAGGGTCTTCTGGTGTTTGGCAACTTTTCCTTCTTCACAATTCCCTCCCTGGGATGGGTCTCCATCCCTAACTCTCTTGTCTCTCTTTATGTCTTTAATATTTTGTCCTACCTCCTTTCCAAGAAAAAGGGCTGCCTTTCTGGCTGCCTGGTGTCCTCTGCCAGCCTTCAGAAGTTGTTTTGTAGAAGTTGCTCAGTGTTCAGTTGATCTTCTGATGAATTTGTGGGGAGAAAGTGGTCTCCTCATCCTATTCCTCATGCCGTCTTTGGAGAGCCCCTCAGTAGGGAAATCTTACAGAGAATAAGCAGTTCTGATTCCATGTTGGAACACTTTCTTCGATTCCATGTTGGAACTGTTTCTTTGACTTGCTTTTCATTTCTGTTGCTCTTATAATCATATGTGATGGCCTGCCTCAGAGGACCCTGCCACTCTTCCCTACTATTTAACCGAAGTGACTTTGTTCAGCTCACAGGAAGATAATCTGACCCTTCCTACCTCTGAAAAGATGGGATGAACACGCCCCTTCCAAAGGTTGGCCCTTCCTGGAGATGTTTTACAAGACTGAAGACACTTTTTACTTGACTTCCTCACTGTCTTCCATTCTCTATTCTGCCTTTTGACTTTAGTTCCTCATTGCTTCTCTTCATCTGGCTCTGTATAAGGACCTGACATCCAGACTTTGACAAGATGCTTACGTTGAGACATTAGTCTGCCATCTTCTCACTCAGCCAGCATTCTGAATAAAGTTGTATTCCTTGCCTCAGTAGGTCATCTCTTGGATTCATTGGCCTGTCAGTAACACAACTAGAGAGCCTGTGAGCTGTAACTAAAGACCTCCCTATAATGAGACAAAGATTCTGCAACTAAGACCTCATATTTCAAAAGAGCTTTTTGGTAATACAAGCTACGTATGCAATTATTTTCTTTAAAACCAGAGGACTTGTGGTTTGTTGTCTTAACTTAAATTCTAACTGCATTGGAACCTTGCTCTTGAATCCGAGAGTGAACCTGGAGTTTTTGGTAGCCACAGTCAATAGTTCCTTTGCACTCTTTAGACAGTGGTTGTGCAATCTAAGGTGTGAAAACAGACAAGTAATGCAAAATTAATAAACTGGGAGAGAGAGGCTTCATAGTTGCAGAAACCTGGATAAATTTGAAAAGGGGAAACAAGGAAGATATACCAAGCATAGTTTGGCATTATATTTCGGTGGTTACAAGAGTAACATTAGGGTAAGATGGTTGTCCTTTTATTTATCATTAGATTACCCATATTTTGACCACTATTAATGAAACAGTTTGTATCAAAGGCCATATGACTTCCTTTTCATAGAAAGCAACAGGATTTTTTTTTGCATGAATTACCTGATGAATGTCAAATTTTCTTTTTTTTTAATTTGTTTTTTAATAGAAGAATTGCTTTACAATGTTCTCATGGTTTCTGTCCACTACAACAATACAAATACGCCATAATTATACATATATCACCTTCCTTTTGAGCCCCCTCCCCTTACTCCATCCCACTCCCTCTAGGTCATGATAGAGTACCTAGTTGGGCTCCCAGTGTTTCAGCAATTTCTCACAGCTACCTATTATCTGCAGGGAAGGAATGATGACACAGATATAGAGAACCGACTTTTGAACACAGAGAGAGAAGGAGAAAGTGAGACAGTTGGAAAAAAGTCGGGATTATCACAACTGTCGCAATAACCTCTTAGAGTAACTCTGTTTAATTTCCCTCCCCTTAGTTTGCAGTTAGTAAAGTCTTCCTAAGATTGAATGGTCTAGGAAACATTCCTACAGGACGCATGTTGGTTAGAATTCAAAAGGAAACTGCAAGCTTTGGAGGAACAGAGGTAGAGATGGAAGGGTTATGATGGGAGGCTAAGGGGTGTTGCTGCTACTGCTGCTAAGTTGCTTCAGTCGTGTCCGACTCTGTGTGACCCCATAGACGGAAGCCCACCAGGCTCCACCATCCCTGGGATTCTCCAGGCAAGAATACTGGAGTGGGTTGCCATTTCCTTCTCCCACGCATGAAAGAGAAAAGTGAAAGTGAAGTCACTCAGTTGTGTCCGACTCTTAGCGACGTCATTGACTGCAGCCCACCAGGCTCCTCCGTCCATGGATTTTCCAGGCAAGAGTACTGGAGTGGCATGCCATTGCCTTCTCCGGTTAGCTGGGATCAAACCCCTGTTGGAAATTATTTGAACTGGGGACTTTTCTAGTGGTCCAATGGTTAGAACTCTAAACTACCCCCACACTGGATATGGGTTCTATTCCTGGTTGGAGAACTAAGAACCTGCATGCTGCTTGGTGCAGCCAAAATTCACAAACAGACAATAAGCCAAAGGATCATCTGGATCAAAGACCAAAAAGAGGAAACAATTTCAGGATATTTTGTGACTTGAAACCCTTCTACCACACAGATTTCACAGTCAAAAATACAACAGGATAATAACAGGATAACGTGTGTATAAAAGAGAAAAAATGATATTGTGACCGAAGGGGGAAAAAAAAAAAAGAAAAAAAATGGATAGTACTGTTGGGTCCATGTGACCGTGAAGGGAAGGGATCAACTGAAGATATGAGCTGAAGATATCCTTGAGACAAGTTCTTCTCAAAGGTCTGACTTCAATCTAAGAGAAGGATTCTGAACTCTGATTTGTCCCAGGAGCCGCCAATACTTGGTCAGTGCTCAGGGGTTCTTGCTCAGCTGACTTGGGAATGCTGAATCTCACTGTTTTTCCATTTCTAGACTGAGAACAAAATTAATGTTTTAATGTATTTATTGATAAATTACTATCAATGAAGATGAACATAAGTAAATATTTGATTAAAAAATACAAAAAGAACCCCCAAAACAGATTCTCCTTGTCTTTCAGTGACCTTGAAAGAAAGGAGTTACAGACCTATAAAGTTAGGAAATAGATTTTTTCCATTCAAAATTCTAAAAATTATGATAACTGCTATCCTGCTTTCTTGCACACCCAGAGAAACAACTGAGTCAGTGAGTAAGTGCTACATTAGAGATTAGATGGGTAAATGGTGCCTGGAAAAGGAGTAATGGAAATGAATTGTAGACATATCTTCTTCAGATGAGCTTAAAGGTCATTTGAGCAGTCCTTGCAGTTGTAAGGAGGAAAGAGCCTGCTTTGGTGCAAAAGGAGGTGACAAATGCTTTGTGCTGACATGTTCCTCAACTCGAAGAAATAGGAAGATTTCAAAGAGCCTCTTAGGAAACAGATCTTCCTTGGCCCATCCACACAGTCAACCTTTACATTTAAATAACAAATTTTAAGCACTCTACTCCATGTTAAGGAAACAATATAGGAGTAGGGGGTATGTACCTTGGACTGCTCATCCCATTTTGAATCTCGGGACACAGAGAAAAGTAAATACTCCTGACCTTGAAATATCAGATGTGTACTGAGATTTCTCACTTATCTGAAAGGTCAAATACCCACCATCTATGTAAGTTTCTCTTAAAACAAATCTCATTATTAAAATAACAGAATGCCAGAAAAACTTATCTCTGCCAACCAGAATACTGAAGATGACTTCTGTGTAACTGTGGTTGCATGAGGAACAACCATTGGTTCATGACATGTCATGCCAACAGGTACAGCCTATAAAAGTGGCAGCAATTTCACATCCTCTCCAACCACTGGGACAGTCTCAGCTTCTACAGAAGCAGGACCATGAGAGTCAACAAGATGAAGATCCTGCTGCTCAGTCTTGTCCTCAGCCTGCTTCTTGCTGGTCAAAGTGAAGCTCAGGAAATTCTCTCACAGGTACCAGGGGTGGTCCAAGCTTCGGAGGAGGTCTAAAGGTGTATGTTTGTGAGTGTCCCTTTTGAGGTTTGGTCATGTGGATCGCTAAGTCTAGCCATCTCCCTGCAACTCAAAACTGCTCCATTCACTGGCTCTATGCCTGATGTTTGTGATGTCTGTATCATCTCTACCATCTACTGATTGGCTCTCATGCATGTTCGCTGCTCTTATAAAACAGAAGGAAGATCACACACCTGTTGGACTGGAGCTCTGGCATTTGACAAGACAGCTCAAGTTCAGAATTACCTGAATTCCTTCCTTTACTTCACTTGACTTTTCACGGAAATACCTGAATCCCTTCCCTTCCTTCACTTGACTTTTCACATGATTTTATATGTAGGCCTGTGTTCATAAAGATAGGTAACGTCTGCCCAAGTGAAAGAGCAGGGAAACTCCTGAGAGAAGATGCTGGGCAGAATTAAGAGATGGACTGAGACTCATGACAGTATTGTGATGTCAGTTTTCAGGAGAATGGAGAACCCATTACATTGCAGCCAGTAACAAAGAGAAGGTCACTGAGAATGGACCATTCCACATGTATTACCGTCATGTTGAGTTTGATGAAGACGGTGACACATTAGAGGCCTACTTTTATTTAAAGTAACTAAAAATAACCCAGAAGGAAAACACCTATGAACCCCAAGTCTGAGGGAGGGTGTGTCTTCCCTGTCTTCAGAGAGCTCTCTGGGTGATGTTGAGAGCGTGACGCCCTGATCTGTGGGGCTGAGCAACGTTTCTGAGCTGGGGGGAGGGCAGTTCCCCTGAGAGCCTCCAGGGAATGTCATGGAGCCTTAACTTGGGGGGGCGAGGAGTCCCAGAAGTTCCACTGGCATCAACTCATTGAAGGAACGAGGGGCACAGCAGTGGGAACAGGCTCGTGTCCTGGAACCCACAGTCCCCACCAGGGGCTTGACCCCTTCCTGTGGAATTTGTAAGAGACGGTTCCCACTGAGCTCAGAAGGTGAGGGTGGCGGGGGAGCATACAGTGAGCTCTGCCCTTGGGGCTTCCTCATGGAGTATTTCATTGCCACTGAATTTACTAAAGCCTCACAGTCCCAAATGAGCTTCCCCAGTGGTACTGGGATAAAGAACATGCCTGCCAAGGAAGGCCACATAAGATACATGAGTTCAGTCCCTAGGCTGGGAAGATCCCCTGGAGCAAGGCATGGCAACCTATTCTAGTATTGTTGCCTAGAGAATCCCATGGACAGAGGCGCCTAGCGAGCTACAGTCCACAGGGTCACAGAGTAGGGCGTGAGTGAGCAACTGAGCACACACACACACTCCCAAGTACCATTCATGAAGCGTCCACTATACTACAGACACTTTTTAAGAACATGTACATATAGCAGAATCCACCACAAGTTTCTTGAGCAATTATCCCCCAAGAAAACAAAAAGGGAACATGATAACTCAGGTATATATTATCAGGAATATAATCATTAGGGAAAAAAACAACAACAACTAAGATTTATGCCTGGAGAAATTGATTTATAAATATATATTAATAATTATCATTATATATGCATACATTTGATAGTATAGCATGCATGCTGTGAGTCGCTCAGTTGTTAACTCTTTGTAGCATATGGACTGTAGCCCATGAGTATCCTCTATCCATGGATTTCTCCAGGCAAGAATTCTGGAGTGGGAAGCTTTTACCTTCTCCAGGGGATCTTCCGGACCCCAGGTTGGAACCCAGGTCTCCTGGATGGCAGGCTGATTGTTTACCACTCAGCCAAGATTGTATACATACAATCAGATGACAACCACATATACAGAAACTGACTCACAAAATCACACACATGTATATCCTATCCCAGGAGATACACATGTGCTGTCACTAATATTTTAAGAATATCTATTGTCATCCTCTGCCGTTTTTACAATTTTTGTGCCCTGTGTTTGACTTTGTTTGTGGCTGCCCTTTCTGAAATTGGCTGTACTGAAGTGTATTTTTATATAAATACATCTTTGTCAAGGTCTTAATTCAGTGAGCTTTCATATATCCATAACTGTTTCATGACCTGCACAGTCACGAACTTTTGAAGTTCACATTGTTCACAGGTACTAAGGTGATACAAGCACAATCTGGGGTGTGAAAAAAAAAATGCTAATTATGCATCACATTTTTGTTATTTTAATCAACCAACCTGAATATGTCTTGTCTTTAAGGTCAGATGGAGAATGCATTAAAAAAAAATCACAGGAGACAGGCAAGAAAATTTCATTTTTACTGTTGAGTGTATTAGTGTTTTACTGGGAAAAGTGTGTTCCAGTGGAAATCTTGGTCTCAACTTCCTTCGATTACTTCATACACCTGCATTCTACTCCTACTAACAATTAGAGTTCAAAGACTGGAACATCTCCACATGACTGAGTGTTACTCAACAAGACTAGAGCCAGACATCCTAGAGTGTGAAATCAAGTGGGCCTTAGGAAGCATTACTATGAACAAAGCTAATAGAGCTGATGAAATTCAGCCTGAGCAACTTAAAATCCTAAAAGATATTGCTGTTAAAGTGCTGCACTCAGTATGTCAGCAAATTTGGAAAACTGAGCAGTGACCACAGAACTGCAAAGGTCATTTTCATTTCAATCCCAGAGAACAGCAATGTCAAAGAATGTTTCAACTACAATACAATTGTGTTAATTTTACATGCTAGTCAGTTTTTGCTCAAAATCCTTCAAACTAGGCTTAAGTAGCACATGAACCAAGAACTTCCAGATGGACAAGCTGGGTTTTGAAGAGGCAGAGGAACCAGAGATCCAATTGCCAACATCCACTGGATCATGGAGAAAGTAAGGGAATTCCAGAAAAAATATTAACTTCTCCTTCATTGATGATGCTAAAGCCTTTCACAGTGAATCGCCACAAACTGTGGAAAATTCTTAAAGAGATGAGATGGGAGTACCAAACCACATTACTTGTCTCCTGAGAAACCTGTGTGTGGATCAAGAAGCAACAGTGAGAACTGGGCATGGAAAAATGGATTAGTTCCAAATTGGGCAAGTATTTCAAAGCTGTAAACTGTCACCCTTCTTACTTAAACTGTATGCAGAGTACATTGTGTGAAATTCCAGGCTAGATGAATCATAAACTAGAATCAAGGTTTACAGGAGAAATATCAACAGCCTCAGATAGGCAGATAATACAACTCTAATGGCAGAAATTGAAGAGGAACTAAAGAGCCTCTCAAATGAGAGTGAAAGTGGAGACTGAAAAAGCAGGCTTGAAACTCAGTATTCAAAAACTGAAAATCGTGGCATCTGGCCACATCACGGCCAGTAGAGAGGGGAAAAAGTGGAAACAGTGGCAGATTTTATTTTCTTGGACTTCAAAATCACTGCAGACGGTGATGGCAGCCATGAAATTAAAAGACGTTTGCTCCTTGGAAGAAAAGTTATGACCAACCTAGCAGCATATTAAAAATCAGAGAGATCACTTTGCTGACAAAGGTCCATAAAGTCAAATCTATGGTTCTTCCAGCAGTCATGCGTAAATGTGAGAGTTGAGCCATAAAGAAGGCTGATTGCTGAAGAATCGATGCTTCTGAATTATGGTGCTGGAGAAAGCTCTTGGGAGTCCCTTGGACTGCAAGGAGATCGATGCTTTTGAATTATGGTGCTGGAGAAAGCTCTTGGGAGTCCCTTGGACTGCAAGGAGATCAAACAAGTCAACGCTAAAGGAAATCAATCCTGAATATTCATTGGAAGGACTGCTGCTGAAGCTGAAGCTCCAGTCCTTTGGCCACCAGATGTGAAGAGCTAACACGCTGGAAAAGACCCTGATGCTGAAATGACTGACGGCAGGAGGAAAGGGGATGACAAAGGATGAGATGGTTACATAGCGTCACTGACTCAACGGACATGAATTTAAGGAAAGTCTGGGATTCAGTGGAGGATAGAGGAGCCTGGGGTGATACAGTCCACGAGGTTGCAAAGATTGAGTGTGATTTAGTGACTGAACAACAAGAATAATAAGACTGAGCATGGGTGTAGAATTTGTATTTCGTATGGTTCTCACAGAAAGTTTACAATAGCGTTATGAACTGATGGCACTTGAGTCTATCTTGAGTTTTCACATCAGCATCATTCACTTTTTAAAAACCATCTTGGAACATCCTAATCCACCCAAGGTATGGTGGAAGAATTTAAATCCAAGGAAACTATGCTGATGATAAAAACAGATTTCTGTTAAAAGCAATGGGGGTGCTGGCTAAGATTTCTAGTCTTAAGTTCTTCATGAGGGCTCTAAACAACATTCCTAATTTTAAATGGCCTACGAGGTACATATTTGATTAGAATATATCCATATATGATCATAATCCTGCCTCATGCTGTTTAAAACACTTGTTGGGGATGACCTGGTGGTTCAGTGGAGAAGAATCAGCCTACCAGTGAAGGACACATGGATTGGATCCCTGGTCCGGGAAGATCCCACCCACCGTGGGGCAACTAACCCCGTGTGCCACCATTTCTAAGCTGGCCCTCTAGAGCTTGCAAGCTGCAACTACCGACCCTATGCACCCTAGAGTCTGTGCTTCACAACAGAGAAGACAGTGAGAAGCCTGGGCACCACATCTAGAGAGTAGTCCCCCTGTCACCACGAGTAGACAAAGTCCATGGACAGCGACAAAGACTCAAAGTAGCCCTCCCCAAATAAATAAACTGTAAAAAAAAAATCTGTCACATTCATTAAGACACAGGTTCTAGAAAGCATCTTAGTAAGACAGCAAGGAGTCACTAAGAAAAGTTGGGAATGAGAGAATGTCTTGCCCACTTCCCTTGCTGTCATCTCCACGGTGTATCCATGGACTGAGACACGCATGAATATTGCATGAACTGTTCTTAGTCCTCTCGTCTTGTCACAATACATCTAACGGACAAGACATTAACGTAGGGTTCTATGTACGGATCTTTTCTCTCTCTCACAGATGCGGGTCAAAATGAAGTTCAAATTCTTCACGTGTCCGAGAACAGTATCATACGACATGTGAGAAATGTGGATGAAGAAGGAAAGGAGACTGACTTGGTTGGAATAATTGGTATGTATGGCATCGTAACTTGGAGAAGGGAATGGCTACCCACTCCAGGATTCTTGCCTGGAGAATCCCGTGGACAGAGGAGCCTGGCAGGCTACAGTTCATGGGGTCGCAAGAGTGGGGACACGACCGAGCGATTTACACACACACGGGTATGGCATCCTAAAATTCCCATTGTCTCAGTCATGGAACATATGCATCATCAGTACTTCCATTTAGAAAATTGGGAGTTGTTGACAATATTTACTATTCAGTGTACAAGGTCTGCGTATTTATGTTCACTGAGTTAAGAATACTGGAAGGTAATCTACCAAGAAGCAGGGGCTGAAAACAATTTTTGAACATTTGAAAATGATCTCTACCTGTTCAAATTGAAAAACTAATTTTATAGAGGATTGTGTGTGTGTGTGTGTGTGTGTGTTTTCTTTTTTACCATGTGAAGTAATCAATCTCATGCCATGGCTATATTGAGGCTGAGCTTAATTACTTCACTTTATATCAGTTTTCCCATGCATTCTAACCCATGGAACAGAAACTTGTAAAACAAATCTTTTTCCTGTTCAGTTATCACAAAGCACTGTTTTCTTATGAACAGTGACATGACCCCAAATGAGTGCACAGAAGCACTGAGGTGTGTGTACCATTGCAAGAGTAGATGTCTATTTCAGAATAGGTATTGGGTAGAATGGTGGATTAAACAGTAGATTGTCTCTATGTGCAAGAGTAGATGTCTATTTCAGAAAAGGTATTGGGTAGAATGGTGGATTAAAGAGTAGAGCGTCTCCCATGTGGTTTGTGATGGGGTTCATGTGTCTCTGGAAGGGGAGAACCCTGTTTCCTATTAATTTGGGTCCAGAACAAAACAGGATTGTCACATACAGGCTCTAAGAAGTTAATAAAGAAACAAGTCAGTTGCCTCCTGGGATGGGTTGAGTCCCAAATTCACAGAGCTCCTGCAAGTCTTTGGGGTCCTGCTGCTGATGCTGGCAGGGTTAGAGGTAGTTAGAGGTGGGTGGATATTAATTCTTAGGACAGCAGACATCTGTATCCTGGGACATGGGAATTGTTTAAGGCTCTCCTAAATCATCCAAGTGAAGACCTGATTGGCACATTCAATTTCTTGTTGTGTATATTCAGACATTTCTGTGTGTTCTGAGTGACAACACTATCCTCTTTGCATGTTGATTTTCAGGCAGAGATGATAGGCTTTCAGACACTGACTTTGAGAGATTCAAAGAGGAGACAAGATGGAGAGAGATTCCAGAAGAAAATATCGTGAATTTCATCGATAATGGTAATGAAATTAGATTTTTTCTGACTATATCGTTCACCTGGTATGTAAATATCAGGAAACAAATCAACTTATTTAAAATTTCTTCTTCCATAAGTACTCTCTTACAAAATTAATTACACACACACACACAAAGAAAGAAACCTTGGAAATACTGGGGAATGGTAGTAATTGGTGGCTCTTTTATTTCTCCCATTTTGTTTTTCCACAGATGACTGTCCAGAGGAGTGAATAAAAGTGACCTGGACACTTTTGTAAGTAAACAAGGTCCTTTATTAATGCTGCCCCACCCCCCAGATAAATCAATAAGGACACATCATTATTTCATTCCTAATGCCTACTAAGTCACTTCAGTCATGTCTGACTCTTTGCAACCCAGTGGACTGTAGCTCACCAGGAACCTCGGTCCATGGGATTCTCCAGGCAAGAATACTGGAGTGGGTTGCCATTTCCTTCTCCAGGGGATCTTCCTGAGCCAGGGATCAAACCCATGTCTCTTACAACTTCTGCATGGGCATGCAGGTTCTTAACCTCTACCTCATATTTCATACATGTCAAGTTCTGCAGGTGATAATTTCTTTTCCAATAACACATTCTATCACTAGAGAACTTTGTTTGTTATATAAGGTAATTTCTCTTTGAGGCATATTATTTCAAACTGGTTGGTAGATTCATGCTGAGCAGTTTTGATGAGAAAGCCTTAATCTGCAGGAATCTTGCACACCAGAGTCATTAGAGAGAAGCAGGGATCCCCACAAGTTGATGGAAACTAATTACTGTTCCCATCAGTACTGACCTCACTGTTGTCCACAAAGATCCTCCTCCAAAAGAACCAGTATTTAAGAGAGCTAGCCTTTCCTTTAAGACTAGTGATTAATCTCACATGATTCTGGCAGAACCAGTAAAGGTATTCTAAACAAATTGTCTTAAATACACATTTGAATTATATTATCCTCCAGAAGGTAATTTCTGTTTGTGATATCTTTAAGCCTTCTACAGTACGACAGACTCAGAGTGACCCTGATCTAGGCTAAAGTGTGGCTTTAATTTTCTGTTGAGAAAAAAAAATGAAAGAAAAAAAGCAAGAAGAAACAGCAGCTGGCAGGTGACTGTGATAAAAAAAGATATCCTGCAAATATTCAATGGATTATTACCCAGCCATAAAAAAGAATGAAAGCATGCCATTTGCAGCAGAATGAAAGGACCTACAGCTTGTCATACTGAGTGAAGTTAGCCAGAAAGAGAAAGACACATATATTACAGAACACTCATATGTGGAATCTAAAATGAGACCTGGAGGAACTTATTTACAAAGCAGAAACAGACTCACAGATGTGGAGAAGAGACTTGTGGTTGCAGAGGAGAAGGCCATTGGGGAAGAGAAGGATTAGGCTTTTGAGATTAGCAGATGCAAACTATGATACACAGTATGGAGAGACAAAAAAGATCATCCTGTAGAGCCCAGGGAGCTATATATGCAATACTCTGCAAAAATCTAAATGGGGTATGAACCTGAAAAAAGTAATAGACCTTCACATCTACATGTATAAACAAATCACTTTTCTGTACAGTTGAAACTAATACAACATTGTTAATCCCCACTACTTCAAAATGAAATTAAAATTAAATGATTAATTCTTGAAGACCCCAAAGACAAAACATTTGGAATTAGGAGAAAAGTGTAAGTCGGAGACTTTAAAACAGAGATTTAAACCATCTTTAGATGAACAATTCCCATGAACATGCATTCTGAACCCATTACTCCCAGAATCGATCCCCAATGGGAAAGATTTCCCAATATATACATCCTGGGGAAAATTCCACATGGACCTCCCACACATTACAGAATTGTGGAGTGTTGAGGTCCACCAGGATTCTGACATTGGATCAGCTACCAGCTCCTGTACCCTGGACATCCTACTGCCTGAGGCTCATCCCTGCCAGTGGTCACACACTCAACTCTACTAAACCTTTGGTTCTGTTTTATTCACCTACAGACAGAGTCACTGATACCAGACACATCTCCATGGAATCAAGATCAAAAACATTGATTGAGACAACTTTCCTGGTTCCTGATTAACATGATCCTTCTCCCTTCACATGCTCACTCCCTTTCCCATCTCATCTCTCCTGGTCACTAATCACATCCTATTTGGTGGTGTTTAATTTCTGAGGGTTTAAATACATTGATTTAATATCCACTCTGCAAATCTGCGTCTGTGCAAAAGTCACTTGAAGTCTGTGTTCTCTTGATTGAACACACAATTTTCCACTTTAAATATCCAGGAAACTGTGCCTTTAATAAGACAGGTGTTCATCAGAGGCAATCTGAGGAGGATTAGATAGAGATGCCCTCAGGTGTCCAGGAGAGAGGCAGAAAAATGACTAAACCAACACTGGACAGGAGACAGGGGACAGGATCTTGTTTTTGTAGGGGAGGGGGGAAAAAGTCCCTAGAAAGCACCTTGTGCATTACAGGGAAAGGAACTTGTGTTGGACTCACTGAAATTCCTAGAGAGAAAGTGTGAAATGCCGTGAGCTGTGGCTGAGGGTACATATGTATTCTGATAGCACCAACACTTCTGATTGACCTGAGGGGTTGGTATTTCTTCATGATTGGAAAAGAAGGAACCAAAGATGGGGCAGCAGCTGAGACTCGGGAGCACAATGAGGCAGCTGTAACTGAACTGCACAGTTCATAGGACCTAAATTTGGTCTTCTAGACTCTTATGCTTCAAAGATCATTGGACACTAGTATTTCCAAGGAGTGGGCATTCCCTCTGTCATGGACAGAGCATGCTTACCACCTCCCCATGGTGTTCGAGGTGTTCATAATGTAAAAGATCTGACACCCTCAAGACATAAGATTTAAGGGGCTTCCCTGGTGGCCCAGTGGTTAAGAATCCTTCTGTTAGTACAGGGGACAGAGGTTTGATTCCTGGTCCAGGAAGATCCAACAAGCTGGTGCAATACAACAATTGAGCCCACACTCCAGAGCCCATGCTCTACAATAAGAGAAGCCACTGCAATGAGAAGTCCCCCCACCACAATTAGAGAGTAGCCCCCACTCACCACAATTAGAGAAAGCCTATGTGCAACAAAGAAGACCCAGCACAGCCAAAAATAAACAAACATTCGTTTTTTTTTTTTTTTTTTAAAGATAGAGAACGTATTCAAAAGTTGTGCAAACATTTAGAGATCTGGCCCAAGTGCTAGGAAAACAAAACTAGACCTAAGTATAGTAACAGAATAAATATTTTAGTTCCTACACACAGACATGGCCTCCAAATGGGCTACAGTTGGCCAATGTCAAAGGCACCAGTAGTGAATGTTTTCATGGCTTCAGTTCAGTCTGGTTCAGTTCAGTCGCTCAGTCGTATCCGACTCTTTGCGAACCCATGAATCACAGCACAACAGGCCTCCCTGTCCATCACCAACTCCCAGAGTTCACCCAAACTCATGTCCATCGAGTCAGTGATGCCATCCAGCCATCTCATCCTCTGTCGTCCCCTTCTCCTCTTGCCCCCAACCCTTTCCAGCATCAGAGGTTTTTCCAATGAGTCAACTCTTGGCATGAGGTGGCCATAGTATTGGAGTTTCTGCTTCAGCATCAGTCATTCCAATGAACACCAAGGACTAGACTCCTTTAGGATGGACTGGTTGGATCTCCTTGCAGTCCAAGGGACTCTCAAGAGTCTTCTCCAACACCACAGTTCAAAAGCATCAATTCTTCAGTGCCCAGCTTTCTTCACAGTCCCACTCTCACATCCATACATGACCACTGGAGAAACCATAGCCTTGACTAGACAGACCTTTGTTGGAAAAGTAATGTCTCTGCTTTTCAATATGCTATCTAGGTTGGTCATAACTTTCCTTCCAAGGAGTAAGCATCTTTTAATTTCATGGCTGCAATCACCATCTGCAGTGATTTTGGAGCCCCAAAAAATAAAGTCTGACACTGTTTCCACTGTTTCCCCATCTATTTCCCATGAAGTGATGGGACCAGATGCCATGATCTTCGTTTTCTGAATGTTGAGCTTTAAGCCAACTTTTTCACTCTCCTCTTTCATCAAGAGGCTTTTGAGTTCCTCTTCACTTTCTGCCATAGGGTGATGTCATCTGCATATCTAAGGTTTTTGATATTTATCTCGGCAATCTTGATTCTAGCTTGTGCATCTTCCAGTCCAGCGTTTCTCATGATGTGCTCTGCATATAAGTTAAATTAGCACGGTGACAATATACAGCCTTGACGTAATTATTTTCCTGTTTGGAACCAGTCCCGTTGTTCCATGTCCAGTTCTAAGTGTTGCTTCCTGACCTGCATATAGATTTCTCAAGAGGCAGGTCAGGTGGTCTGGTATTCCCATCTCTTGAAGAATTTTCCACAGTTTATTGTGATCCACACAGTCAAAGGCTTTGGCATAGTCAATAAAGCAGAAATAGATGTTTTTCTGGAACTCTCTTGCTTTTTCCATGATCCAGTGGATGTTGGCAATTTGATCTCTGGTTCCTCTGCCTTTTCTAAAACCAGGTTGAACATCTGGAAGTTTGTGGCTCATGTATTGCTGAAGCCTGTCTTGGATAATTCTGAGCATTACTTTACTAGTGTGTGAGATGAGTGCAATTGTGCAGTAGTTTGAGCATTCTTTGGCATTGCCTTTGTTTGGGATTGGAATGAAAACTGACCTTTTCCAGTCCTGTGGCCACTGCTGGGTTTTCCAAATTTGCTGGCATATTGAGTGCAGCACTTTCACAGCATCATTTTTCAGGATTTGGAATAGCTCAACTGGAATTCCATCACCTCCACTAGCTTTGTTTGTAGTGATGCTTTCTAAGGCCCCCTTGACTTCACACTCCAGAATGTCTGGCTCTAGGTGAGTGATCACACCATCATGATTATCTGGGTTGGGAAGCTCTTTTTTGTACAGTTTTGTGGATTTGCCACCTCTTCTTAATATCTTCTGCTTCTGTGAGGTGCATACCATTTCTGTCCTTTATCGAGCCCATGTTTGCATGAAATGTTCCCTTGGTATCTCTAATTTTCTTGAATTAGAAGATACCTACCTCTAGTCTTTCCCATTCTGTTGTTTTCCTCTATTTCTTTGCATTGATTGCTGAGGAAGGCTTTCTTATCTCGTCTTGCTATTCTTTGGAACTCTGCATTCAGACGCGTATATCTTTCCTTTTCTCCTTTGTTTTTCACGTCTCTTCTTTTCACAGCTATTTGTAAGGCCTCCTCAGACAGCCCTTTTGCTTTTCTGCATTTCTTTTCCATGGGGGTGAAGGACAAGATTTACATTCTCCCACTTGTATAGCAGAGCATATGCACTTGGAGTTCAGACTCTGGTCTTCACCTACATCTGGAAATGCTAGACTGGATGAGTGGATACACAGAGGCAACTGAACACAGAATGCGGGGGGAGGTGAATCTTTCAGGGGTGCAAAAGGCAAAACCTGGCATAAAGAAGTCAAGAACCATGAAATATCATATACATGTATGTGTATATATGTGTGTATATAAATATATACATGATCATCCTTGGAAATGCAAGTGTCCACTACTCTTTGAAGTATAAGAGGCTAGAAGACCATCTTTAGGCCTTGTGAACTTTGCGTTTCAGTTACAGCTGCCTCATTGTGCTCCTGAGTCTCCACTGCTGCCCTGTCTTTGATTCCTTCTCTTCCAGTCATGAAGAAATACCAGTCCTTTAGGTCAATCAGAAGTGTTGGTGCTATGAGAATACATAGATATATATATACACATGTAGAGATACATGAGTTGGGCATGACTGAGCCACTGAACTGAACTCAGTAGGTTTATTTGTGGTTTTATGTGCCCTTTTGTGTTGTATGTTATGAGCCAACGGGCTCAGATTTGGAGGGTGAGCTGCTTTGCTATACACACCGGGAACATATTCCCCACTCAGTTTGGACTTTTTCTTTACGAGAGAAACCAATTTGGTTGGGGGACCCTGTTGCAGAGGGGAAGTTCTGTTGTGCTCTACTTTGAGCCACTTTATTGGAGAAGTAGTTCTTGTGGGGCTGCTGCTGCTGCTAAGTCGCTTCAGTCATGTCCGACTCTGTGTGACCCCATAGACGGCAGCCCACCAGGCTCCCCCGTCCCTTGGATTCTCCAGGCAAGAACACTGGAGTGTGTTGCCATTTCCTTCTCCAATGCATGGAAGTGAAAAGTGAAAGTGAAGTTGCTCAGTCATGTCTGACTTAGCGACCCCATGGACTGCAGCCTACCAGGCTCCTCCATCCATGGGGTTTTCCAGGTGAGAGTACTGGAGTGGGGTGCCATTGCCTTCTCCGTCTTGTGGAGCAAACACATCCAAATTGGAATGAGTTCATTTGTTTTGTTGTTATTGTTGTTCAGTTGTTAAGTCGTGTCCGATTCTCTGTGACTCCATGAACTGTATGCAGAACACCAGGCTTCCCTGTCCTTCACTATCTTCCTGAGTTTGTTCAAGCTCATGTATGGTGTGGCAGAGATGCCATTCAACCATCATCTCACCCTCTGTCACCCCCTTCTCCTCTTGACCTCAGTCTTTCCCACCTATCAGGGTCTTTTCCAATGAATCAGCTCTTGCATCAGGGGGCCAAAGTATTGGAGCTTCAGCTTCAGCATCAGTCCTTTCAATGACTATTCAGGGTTGATTTCGTTTATGACTGACTGGTTTGATCTCCTTGCTGTCCAAGGGACCCTCAAAATTCTTCTCCAGCATCACAGTTTGAAGGCATCAATTCTTTTGCACGCAGCCTTCTTTATGCCCCAACTCTCACATCAGTACATGACTCCTGGAAAAACCACAGCTTTGACTATATAGACCTCTATCAGCAAAGTGATGTCTCTGCTTTTTAATATGCTGTTCAGTTTTGTCATAGCTTTTCTTCCAAGAAGCAAGCATCTTTTAATTTTGTGGTTGCAATCACCTTCCACAGTGATTTGGGAGCCCCATAAAATAAAATCTGTCATTGTTTCCACTTTTTCCCCATTTTTTATTTGCCATGAAGTGATTTTTTATTTGGGGATAAAAAATCATTGCTGATGGTGACTGCAGCCATGAAATTAAAAGACGCTTACTCCTTGGAAGAAAAGTTATGACCAACCTAGACAACATATTAAAAAGCAGAGACATTACTTTACCAACAAAGGTCCATTTGTGGTCATGTATGGATGTGAGAGTTGGAATATAAAGAAAGTTGAGTGCCGAAGAATTGATGCTTTTGAACTGTGGTGTTGGAGAACTCTTGAGAGTCCCTTGGACTGCAAGGAGATCCAACCAGTCCATCCTAAAGGATATCAGTCCTGAATATTCAGTGAAAGGACTGATGCTGAAGCTGAAACTCCAATACTTTGGCCACCTGATTCGAAGAGCTAACTCATTTGAGAAGACCCTGATGCTGGGCAAGATTGAAGGCAGGAGGAGAAGGGGATGACAGAGGATGAGATGGTTGGATGGCATCACGGACTCAATAGACATGAGTTTGAGTAAACTCCGGGAGTTTGTGATGGATAGGGAGGCCTGGTGTGCTGCAGTCCATGGGGTATCAAAGGATTGGACAGGACTGAGTGACTGAATTGAATTGAACTGAACTGATGAAGTGATGGGACCACTTGCGATGATCTGTGTTTTTTGAATGGTAAGTTTTAAGCCAGCTTTTTCATGCTCCTCTTTCACCTTCATCAAGAGGCACTTTAGTTCCTCTTCACTTTCTGCCAAAGTGGTATCATCTGCATATCTGAGGCTGCTGATATTTCTCCTGGCAATCTTTATTCATATCTGAGGTTGTTGATATGTCTCCTGGAAATTTTGATTCCAGCCTGTGAGTCATTCAGCCTCACAGTTTGCATGATGTATTCTGCATATAAATTAAATAAGCAGGGTAACAATATATAGTCCTGATGTACTCCTTTCCTTATTTGGAACCAGTCCATTATTCCATGTCTGGTTCTAACTGTTGCTTCTTGATCTGCATACAGGTTTTGCAACAGGCAGATAAGGTGGTCTGGTATTCCCACCTCTTTAAGCATTTTCCACAGTTTGTTGCAGTCGACAGAGTCCAAGGCTTTGGTGTAGTCAATAAAGCAGATGTAGATTTTTCTGAAATTCCCTTGCTTTGTCTATGATCCAGAAGATGCTGGCAATTTAATCTCTGGTTCCTCTGCCTTTTCTAAAACCAGCTTGTATGTCTGGAAGTTCTTGGTTCACGTACTACTAAAGCTTAGCTTGGAGGATTTTGAGGATACTCTTACTAGCATATGACATGAGTGCATTGTACAGTAACTTGAATTTTTTGGCACTGTTTTTCTTCAGCAGTGATCTTTTCCAGTTGTGTGGCCACTGCTGAGTTTTCCAAATTTGCTGGCATTTGAGTGCAGTATTTTAACAGCATTATCTTTTAGGATTTGAACTAACTCAGCTGGAATTCCATCATTTCCATTAGCTTTGTTTGTAGTTAGGCTTCCTCAGATTCACTTGACTTTGTACTCCAGGTGTCTGGCTTTAGTGGAGTGACCATGTCATAGTAAGTTATCTGGAATATTATCATCTTTTGGGGATAGTTCTTCTTTGCATTCTTGCCACCTCTTCTTAATATCCTATTCTTCTGTTAGGACTTGGCCATTTCTGTCTTTTATTGTGCCCATCTTTGCATGAAATATTCCCTTGGTGTCTCTAACTTTCCTGTAGAGATCCCTAGTCTTTTCCACTCTATTGTTTTCCTCTATTTCTTTGCAATGGTCCTGTAAGAAGGCTTTCTTTTTTTTTTTTTTTAATTCTTGAGAAAATTATACTTCATATTTTTTCCCACAAAGGATTTCATATTTATTACTGCCATTTTCACGTTTTCTTTTATTTATTTATTTTTTCCTGTTTCTACTTCTTTTTTTTTTTTTTTTTTAATTATATCCTTGCTAATCTCTGGAACTCTGCATTCAGTTGAGTATATCTTTACCTTTCTCCTTTGCCTTTTGCTTCTTTTCTTTTTTCAGCTATTTGTAAGACCTCCTCAGACAACCACTTTGCTTATTTGCATTCCTTCTTCATGGAGGGGGTTTTGTTCGCCACCTCCTGTACAGTGTTATGAACCAACATCCAGAGTTTTTCAGGAGCTCTGTCTACCAGATCGAATCCCTTGAATTTGTCACCTTCACTGTACAATCTTTAAAGTGAAGTGAAAGTGAAAGTCGCTAAGTGATGCCCAACTATTTCTGAGCCCATGGACTATTCAGAATTCTCCAGGCCAGAATACTGGAGTAGGTAGCCTGTCCCTTCTCCAGGGGATCTTTCCAACCCAGGGATCGAAACCCAGTTTTCCACCTTGCAGGCAGATTCTTTATCAGCTGAGCCACAAGCCCAAAAATACTGGAGTGGGTAGCCTATCCCTTCTCCAGTGGATCTTTCTGACCCAGTAGTCAAACTGGGGCCTCCTGTAATACAGGCAGATTCTTTACAAACTGAGCTATCAGGGAAGCCCCGCATAACCATAGGGGATTTGATTTAGGTCATACCTGAATGGTCTGGTGGTTTCCCCTACTTTATTCAATTTAAGGCTGAATTTTGAAATAAGGAACTGATGATCTGAGCCACAGTCAGCACCAGGTCCTTTGTTTGCTGACTGTATAGTGCTTTTCCATCATCAACTGCAAAGAATATAGCCAATCTGATTTCAGTACTGACCATCTAGTGACATCCATGTGTAGAGTCAGCTCTTCTGTTAAAAGGGGCTGTTTGCTATGCAGCCTCTTGGCAAAACTCTGTTAGCCTTTGCCTTGCTTCATTTTGTACTCCAAGGCCAAACTTGTCTGCTACTCCAGATATGTCTTGACTTCCTAATTTTGCACTGTAGTCCCCTATGACCAAAAGGACATCTTTCATGTTGTTAGTTCTAAAAGGTCTTGTAGATCATCATAGATTCATTCAACTTCAGCTTCTTTGGCATTCATGGTTGGGGTACAGACTTGGATAACTGTGATGTTGAATGATTTGCCTTGGAAACAAACAGAGATCATTCTGTCATTTTTGAGATTGCACCCCAATACTGCATTTTGGACTTGTGGACTGTGAGGGTTACTCCATTTCTTCTAAGGGACTCTTGCCCACAGCAGTGGATATAATGGTCATCTGAATTAAGTTCACCCATTCCAGTCCACTTAAGCTCACTGATTCCTAAAATGTCGATGCTCACTCTTGCCAACTCCTATTTAACCACTTCAAATTTACCTTGATTCATGGACTTAACACTCCAGGTTCCAATGCAATATTGTTCTTTACAAAATTGGACTTTACTTTCAGCACCAGACCCACACAGAACTGAGCAATGTTTCTGCTTTAGCCCAGCCTCTTGATTCTTTATGGAGCTGTTTCTCCACTCACTCTTCAATAGTAGCATATTGGACACCTACTAACCTGGTGGACTCCATCTTCCAGTGTCATATCTTTTTGCCTTTTCATACTGTTCATGGGGTTCTCAAGGCAAGAATACTGAAGTGGTTTGTCATTCCCTCTTCGAGTTAACCATGTTTTATCAGGTGCTGACTATAAGGGACATGCTCTTCAGCCACTCTACATAGCCAGCCGACATGCCAGGCACCCTAGATGTCCCACTGCTGGTCTTCGTTGAGCATGGAAAGCTTCACTGGCTGCTAAGTGTCAATCAACATGTTGCCCGGGGGCTGGAGTCACCAGGAAGGGGGTCTGAGGAAGGCTGGAGCCACGGTTGTAGGACGCCCTGGAGTGGAGAGCTCCCTGGCCTCACTGCCGCCGCTAGCCACCCTGAGACCAATCTGTCACCCAGGAGTGGAGGGCTCCCCTCTTCATTTGTTTTGTTAGGGCAAAGTTTATTTACCTCGTTTGAGAACTGGTTCAATTGGAATTGGTTCACTAGGGAAATAGTTCTGGTGGAGGTGGGTAGCCTAGTTGGAGTTAGTTCATGTTTTGTAGGGTAAATTTATTTACATAATTTGTGAAATGGTTTGGCAACCCACTCCAGTATTCTTGCCTGGAGAATCCCACGGACAGGGGAGCCTGGTGTGCAACAGTCCACAGGGCCACAGAGAGTCAGACTCAACTGACTGATTGACACAACACTCGCTCATCTGTGCATTGGTGTTGGAATTTGCCTGTGCCTTCCCTGTTGGAATTTACCTATGTTCTTTTGTGTCTTGGTGTTATCAAACTTATTAAAAAAATGGGAAATATTTAATTAATTCCAAAGGACAGTTCTTTGGGACGTACATAACATAGGTTAAGACCAAAAGGACAATAGCCCGTGAGTAACTCACACTTAGACAATTTGGCAGCTTGAAGCACTTTATAAAGGAGAATAACACACTGGTAATAAGTGAAGAGGGCCAGGGACTCCCACATACTCCCATGAATTGAGGTGTCTGATTCTAATTTCCCTAGAGAAGCCCCAGGTAACATTGACAGTGGGAAGCTTCAACTCCAGTTTGGGGAGCACCTCCTGCAAAGGAAAACTCCAACCTTTTGGACAAAGTTCAAAGGTCTTAAGGGTCTGGGAGCTCATGTTTCTGTTACTTTCCTGGTGCCTAGGCTTGGGTTTATTCTGGCTACTTTGGTAACGCGCAGGCATCTGGTCATAACTGCTCGCGCTGAAATGAGAAGTGTTTCTTCTAACATCCCCCACCACCCACACTCTTGCATTTTTCTCTCCTTGAATCCTCTGCGAACAGGCTATTGACAAGGGAAGCAACTGAGGAGATCTGGCCAGGGTTACTCTCTCGTGTGTTCCGAGCCACGTAGCCCACGGTGCCCCAGTAGGAGCTGGCACCCAAGCAAGTGAGGGCTCTCATTTCCTCTTCCTCCCTTGAGCAGAGAACCAGGTCAATTAATATTCTGCTGGCATGAGTCAGGCACTTAAAAGCCATTAGGCCATCTGCCACTTGAAGGTTCCTGCCACCTGATAAGGCATAAGGAAACAGGCCAGACTATCAGTGTTGCCTCCAGCAAGACAACTTCAAGGCAAATTAGGTAAATGTTGGTTCAAGAAAATAGTGAGCCCACTTCCCGCTGGCCACTTCCCTCATGCAGAATGAAGCAGACTCCTAGGTCTCTCTCTCTTTTTTATTTATTTTTATTTTTTTGAATCAACATGAGGAAATAGTTTAATTTTTTTTTCCCTAGGTCTCTCTTTCCTGTTACCTTCACCTCTTTCCCCTTTTCTCCAGACTGACTTTCAGGAGCCAAGGTGTTGCCTCTGAGCCTTCCCACGAGGTCTTCTCTCCTAAGCTAAATGAGGAAAAGTAAAGCTCTCCAACACAGGTAAATGCGTATGTCAAGTCCTTCAGTTTCACTGAGGTGGCCACCAAATTCAAAACAAGCCCATCCTTGTTTTACAACCCGTCTTTATAGCACCACAAGAGTGGCTCCAAAAATCCTTTACCACTCCAAAAACCTACCCCATTTATCTTAAGACGCTTGTGAACATTAAAGAAAGGGGGGAAAGAAGTCATCCTAGGCAGACACACTTATATTTTTGAGATGAAAATGTCCTCTTGGTCTTTTCAGCAACACTCATCTGTGATGCTTTTTTTTACATGTGATTTTTAGACAGTATAACGTAATTTAGAAGTTGGCTTGTCCAAGGTAAATAGAAACTTCTTTTTCTCCAAATATCTGGCCATCTCATCAAGTGAGCTTGACTTGTTCCACCTATCAGAAACCCAATTTTAATCCAACCTGTTTTGAAAACTGATGGGTTTCACATTGCTTTACCTGCTTAGGACTGCAATCTTGAAATGAGAATTCAGATCTCTCTTTGTACGGATCTTTGTCTTTGGATAACAATGTCATGGTTGATTTGTAAAAGAATTCTATGTAATTGTCTTAAAAAGGGATAAGTGCTTATAAACTTTCAAACCCAATGATTCTAAATGCAAGAGAAATTAAGCTAAATGAATTTCAGGTTCCTGTGAACTGGGAAATAGTATTAAACTAGTATCTGGTATTAATGTTTAAATTTGTTGATCTGAGTAATATATACATGTCTTAGGTCACAACATAAAGCATAATATTAAGCATAATACTTGCATTGTGCCTAAGTTTAATATAAGCTAAATAAGATCTTCTTATATCTGTCACAAATTTGTTAGCAAGGAAAGTAACTCAGTGTGAAGAAAACCTCTGAGGAAAGAATGCAAATGAGATATGAGTTTTTGGTGAACTTTTAGAAATAATTAAGTGTTTTAGGATCTCTCTAAATATTCTACAACTTGGAAGCTGAAATTGTGATAAAATACGTTAAGTGATGAAACATTTGTAGGAAATGACCCCAAAAAGTGTTTTGTACATGATCAGCCAGTACTAAGTTTAAAACCACTTTAAGTGAGTAAATGAACCTTTAACTAAGCCAAGGCAAAATGTAAATTTAACCTTTTCTTTCTTTTAAAAAAACTCAAGCTTTCAAAAGGTGTATTTTCCCTTTGATAAGGTATTCTAAGTTTTTTTTCCCCCTTTTTAATTGATCTGTATTTGCCTTTGAAAAATTTTATTGTCATTTTGGCTAAGTAAATAACTATTTTTCACAGTGACCTAGGAATCTATTGTTTTATTTATTTTTTATTTTTTTAACTTTACAATATTGTATTGGTTTTGCCATATATCAACATGAATCTGCCATAGGTATACACGTGTTCCCCATCCTGAACCCTCCTCCCTCCTCCCTCCCCGTATCATCCCTCTGGGTTGTCCCAGTGTTTTAAAAGACTTCATTTTTTTCTGAATGCTCTTTTAACCAAACTTATAAACTAAAATTACCTCTAGCTGACTTTGGAATGCTTGAAAGGGTCCCTAAAACAACCCCCAAAAAGACGTTAAGCTAATTAGCTTCACGTGGTATGATGAATTACAGGCGAGGAGTTGCCAGATGAGAAATACATCTTTAATTATATTTGAAATGATAAAGATATTCTAGATATTATATGGAGTTCCTAAAAACATTATATGTCCTGGTAGTGAAGAGAAAAAGTCAAAATTTTACATGACCTCCTTCCCCTTCTGCCTCTGTAACTCAGCTTGCCCCTTGCAAATTCTAGATCACATAGGTCATGTAGTCTCAGAAAGCGGGGACTTGCAATACTAGGAACTGGAGTTTACCTCACACACCTTTGTCCTGCTCTTTGCAATTGCCCAGCCCCTGCAAACCTGCTTAATCATGCCTGTCCAGGTCAGACATCCCCCTCCCCATCTTGACTGCTGTTTCCACGTGTGCGAAACCCCTGAGTTTAAACCAGCCTATTAACAGCTAGTGTTGCCCACTACAGTCTATAAAAACTCTGTAATCCCTTTGTTTGGGGCTCAGAGCTTGGAGTGTTAACCCATCTGGACCTACCGGCGTAAGAAACTTGCATTCTCCAACTCTCTGAGTGTGGTGCTTGGTTTCTTGAGTACTGCTTTCTGCAACAGTAGAATATGAGTCATATTTCCAGTTATTATCTGAAAGTGTTGTATGTCACTGCAGTAACCAGGTTCTCTGTCAACTTCAACGTAGTCAGATTTAAACTTGCCTTCTTAAGTCCTTTGTCATTAAAGATAGTTACCGTTTCACTCTGATACCTTTGAAGAAATGCCTCCTCTTCAAGAAGATTGACTTAAAAAGAAAAATAAAAGCCTTTGGATAAATGCAAGTTGCTGACTTTCAGACCATAATGCTGAACTGAGTAAAAATAAATAAGTAAATAATTCTAATGGGATACCTGATGGCTTCATAAAGCTGCTAACATAAAGAATTAGTTGCATAGGACTGAAAACCAGCAAACCTGGTTATAATTTTTATGGCTTCTATCCAAAAAATTTGCTGATTTAAATCTGTGTTTCCCAGGTGTAAGAAAACCCGCCTGAACCTAATAATGACTTACAGTAACTTGGTAAGTTATACCTTTCGTGAGTTAAACTGAAACATTTATCTTTTTCTCCCTACCTGCCTGATCCTGCCATTATACATATGCTTGTCTCAAACATTAAGCCATGCATAAAGGTGCATGGCCAGTACAAAGAAACTGCAGATAGTTCATTAAATTGTTTATCCCCCCCCCAAGTCACTTGACTACTGCAACTGGATTACAAGCAGTTACACAAATCATTGTTTACATTTGTTCTTTGTTTTCAAATTGTGCTTTGTATCTCTCTGCTGAACTATGTCATTGTCAGTGTGACTAGCTTTGTTACTTATACCCGGTCTAATTTAAAGGACTCTTGCCTCTTGCAGTACCCAAAGTGTAATCAGCCCTCCAACAATACTTCTGTGGCTAAACATCTTGAGAAAAATCACACGTATAAGATGAAATACTTGTAACATTGTGATTCTAACTACGGGAAGAAGCAACAAAGGAAAATGTCTCTTGGATTTTAGTTAGCTAGAATCCAAAGAGTATTTTTAATTACTGATAAGGTCTGGTCCAAAACTTAATACCTGGAGTGGTACATCAAGAATTTTTGCCTAAACTGGATGGAACCTCCCAGTGCCATGGGACAAAAGTTGATCATGAAATGTCTTCCAAATATTGGTCACATTCATGGCCAAAAGGGGGAAACCTGAGAAATGGAACCAGCAACTGCAGCCCTCCAACAAGAGCTGGTCAGACTAGAAGGAGAATAGCTGCTCTCTAGGAGCCATCAGACTACAGCCACTCCCTACGGTGAACCCTGAAGAAATGCTGAGAATACACAATTACAGGACCACAGAGAGCTGAAGTGCAAGGAAGTAATTTTAATGAGCCCTGACTCTTGTGTCTTCCCATACAAAGAAAAGTGCTCAATTCCTTAACTTGAGTTATTGTTTCCTGGATTTCAAGTTCAGTATTTTGAAGTTTACAGGTGTACAGAAGACACTTTCCAAAGAGGGAAATAAGAAGCAAAATCTCAACATATGAAACAGCATATGGTGAACACTGACAACGATGGTGAACACTCCCAGAACGATCCTTCTGATGAAGCAGAATGGTCACTGCCCTCTTTTCCCACAAGACTGTGGAATGGAGTTTGACAGTGGGGAACCGAACCAAAGCTGACTCCATGTTGGAACCGTTTCTTTGACTTGCTTTTTGTTGTCATTGTTATTCTAATTGAACATAATGGCCTGCCTCAGAAGACCCTACCCTTCTGCCTGACTGTTAAAGTGCCTTTTCTCAGCTCACAGGGAGATGAACTGACCCTGCCCAGCTATGAAAAGAAGAAATTAACACATACATTCCAAAGGCTGGCCCATCCTGAGATGTTCTGCAAAATTGAAGACCCTTTTTACTTTGCTTCCTCAGTGTCTCTAGCTCTCTATTTTGCCTTTTGACTTTAGTTTCTCATAACTTCTCTCCCTCTGGCTCTATAAAAGAACCTGTCATCCAGACCTTGACTAGATGGTTACTTTGAGACATTAGTCTGCCGTCTTCTCAGCCGACTGTCCAAGAAAGTTGTATTCCTTGCCTCTCTACCTCCTTTCTCGGATTCACTGGTCTGTCAGTAGCACAGCTAGAGAGCCCATGTGCCATAACTAAAGATCCCAGCTGTGATGAAACAAGGATTTTGCATGCTGCAACTAAGACCTGGCACAGGCAAATAAATAAATGCATAAAAAAATAAATATAATAATACATTTTTGGGTAATAAAAGTTATATAAAAATTACATTCTTTAAAATAGTGGGCTTGTATTTCATTATCTCAACTTTAGACTCTAACTGCATTGCAACCTTGGTCATGTATCCTTGAGGGAAACTGAAATTCTGAGTGGCCAAGATCAATAGCTTCCTTGCAATGTTTAGTTAGGAGTTGTGCAATCTAAGATGTAAAAACAGTGGTTACAGAGAAAACAGACAAGTAGAACAAAATTAATAAACTGGGTGAGAAAGACTTCCCAGTTACAAAAATCTGAATAAATTTGAGAAGTAGACAACAGGAAGATGTACCAAGCAGGGCTTAGAGTTATTTGGAGGGAGTTACAACAGAAATGTTTTTGTAAGATGATTCTGTTTTTATTTATTACTCTATTGCCTACATTTTGACCAATATTAATGAGAATTGGGATTAAAGGCCATATGAGTCCTTTCAGTACAAAGCAATAGGATTTTATTTTATTTTATTTTATGGCATCAATTTCCTTAAGGATGAAAACTTTTTTCCTTTCTATTTTATCTTTTAATTGATGGAGAATGTTTTACAATGTTCTCTTGGCTTCTGCCATACACAATGCAAATCAGCCATAATTATTATTAATCACCTCCCTTTTTGAGCCCCCTCCCCTCACCCATCTCACCCCTCCAGGTCATCACAGATTGCCTCTCTGGGCTCTCTGTGTTTCAGCAACTTCTTACCAGCTACATATTATTTGCAGGGAAGGAACACAGATGCAGATACAGAGAACAGACTAGTGAACACAGTGAGGGAAGAAGAGTGTTAAGACCAGTGGAAACCAACATGATGATTACAACTGTTGCAATATCTCTTAGAAGATCTAGTGTCTAATCTCCCCTTGATTGGCAGTCAGAAAGATCTTCCTAAGATGGGATGGTCCTAGGATACACTCCCAGGGGACACATGTTGGTAAGAGTCCAAAAGGAAAACCTGGGAATGCTGGGGGTACAAAAGTAGAGATGGAAGGGTGATTATAAGGGGTGTTAGCTGGGATCACATGACTACTCAAATTTATCGAAATCAGGGACTTCTCTGGGGGTCCAGTAGTTAGGATTCTAACCTTTCCCTGCACAGAGTACAGAGTCCATATGGATTTCATCTCTGTTGGAAACTAAGAACCTGCATGCTGCATGGTGTAGCCAAGATAAAGAAACAGACCAAAAAAAGAAAAAAGAAAATTAATATCTGGATCAAAGACCAAAGAAAGGAAAAGGTTTCAGTATATTCTTAAACATGAAAACCTTCTATCATGCAGACTTTTCAGCTGAAAATATGACAGGATAATATACAGAGGAATATATGAACAAAAGAGATAGCATGATATTGCAACTGAAAGAAAAGAGAATAAAAGGAAAAAAAATAGATATATTGTTGGTCCATGTGAACATGAAGGGCAGTGATCCTCTGAAGATGTGAGCTGAGGATGCCCTTGAGACGACAAGCTCTCCTCAAAGGTCTGACTTCAATCCAAATGAAGGATTCTGAGCTCTGATCTGTCCCAGAAACAGGCAGCACTGGGTCAGCCCTCCAGGTGTTCTCAATTAGCTGACTCAGGAACCCTGAGTCTCCTTGTTTCTTCATTTCTATACTCAGAACAAAATAAACCTTTTAATGTATTTATTTGTTAAATTACAATGAATGAAGATGAAAATAAGTAAAATTGGATTAAAAATACAAAAAAAAAAAAAAACCATGACTCACTGTTTCAGTGATGTTGTCTTAGGAAATCTATTTTTTTCCATTAAAAATTCTAAAAATTACAAGAACTGCTATTCAGCATTTTGAGTTAGTGAGTAAATATTATATTACAGATCAAATGGGTAGAAGGGTGTCTGGAAAGAAATCACTGAAAATAAACGACTGAGGCGCCTTCTTCAGATGAGGTTACGGGGCATTTGAATGGATCATCCTCTTAGTACTTAAGAGGAAAAAGCCCACATTGGGGCAGGAGAAGGTGACAAATGCTACGTGCTGACCTGCTCCTCACCTCAGAATAATAGGTGTCTTTTCCAAGGGTCTCTGAGAAGATAGTGTTCCCTTGGCTAAACCACACAGTCAGTCTTTACTTTTAGAAAATAAATGTTAAACTGTCACCTCCACGTTAAGGATGCAAAGCAGGAGTGATGGATATGTACCTTGGACAGCTCATCTCATTTTGCATCTCATGATAAACAGGAAAATAATTGTCCCCTTGCAATATTGGATGTACTGCAATTTCTCACTTTAAAGGTCAAATGCCCACATCCACATATGCTTCTCTTAAAACAAATCTCATTATCAAAATGACAGAATGCCAGAAAAGTGTATCTCTGCCAACCAGGATACTGAAGGTGCCTTCTGTTGTAACTGGTCATATGAGGAACAACCATTGGTTCTTGATGTGTCATGCCAACAGATGTAGGCTATAAAAGTGGCAGCAATTTTCCATCCTCTCCAACCACTGGGACACCCTCAGCTTCTAAATAAGAAGGATCAGGAGAGTCAACAAGATGAAGGCTCTGCTGTTCAGTCTTGTCCTTGGTCTGCTTGCTGCCAGTCAAGGCGATGTGATAGATGCCTCTCAGGTACCAGGGGTATTTGAACGTGGTCTAAGCTTGGGAGGAAGTCTTGGCATGTATCCATGTGAGTGTCCCTTTCAAGGTCCAGTCATGTGGATCGCTAAGTCTAGCCATCTCTCTGCAATTCAAAATTTCTGCATTCACTGGCTCTATGCCTGCTGTTTGTGATGTCTGTATCACCTTTGCCATCTATTCATTGGCTCTCATGTATGTTCACTTGTCTTGTAAAAACAGAGGAACATCACATAGGTATTAGACTAGGGCTCTTGCATTTGACAAGATAGCTCAAGCTATCTCAGTAATTTCTCAATTGTTTCCTTTACTTGACATGAGTTTTCACATGATTTTGTAACTAGGGCTGTGTTCATAAAGATAGGTAAGTTCTGCTAAAGTGAAAGGGCAGGGAAACTCCTGAGGGATGATGTTGGGCAGAATTTACAGAGATGGACTAAGATTTCTGAAGGGAATTTACTTTTAGTTCACAGGAAGATGGTTAACCCATTACACGGCAGCCAATAACATAGAGAAGATCACTGAGGGTGCGCCATTCCACGTTTTCATGCGTTACATTGAGTTTGATGAAGAAAATGGCACAATACTGATGCACTTTTATGTCAAGTAAGTAAAAATCACCCAAAAGGAAAACACCTATAAACCCCAGCCTGAGGGAGGGTGTCTCTTCCCTGTCTGCAGGGAACTGTCTGGGTGGTAGAGGAAGACTCCCTGAGCTGTGGGGCTGGGCAAGGTCTGTGAGCTTTGGGGAGGGTAGTTCCACCATGAGCCTCCAGGGAATGTCCTGAAAATTCTGCTTAGAGGGAGCACCCAGAAGGACCACTGGCCTCAACTCATTAATGTAATGAGGGACACGGCAGAGGGAAGAGGCTCATGTCCTTGAGCCCACAGTCCCCACCAGGGCCTTGCCCCATTCCTGCAGAATTTGTAAGAGATGGTTCCCACTGAGCACAGAAGTGACATCAAGGGGAGTGCGCCCAGTGAGCTCTGCTCTCAGGCACAGGAGGTGCATGCCAGGCCTCCCTGTCCATCACCAACTCCTGGAACTTCTCAAACTCGTCCACTGAGTCGGTGATGCAATCCAACATCTCATCCTCTGTCGTCCCCTTCTCCTCCTGCCCTCAATCTTTTCCTGATTCAGGGTCTTTTCCATCCTGGGTCAGTTCTTTGCCCTCAGGTGGCCATATTTGAGTTTCCGTTTCTTGCCTGGACAATTCCATGGACAGAGATGCCTTCAATGAATATTCAGGACTGATTTCAGAGGATGGACAACTTGGCACTCACTTGCAGTCCCAAGGACCATTCATAGAATGCTTCTATACCACCACATTTCTAAAACATGCAAGCATGGCAGAAACCAATACAAGCTTGTTCAGCAACTGTCCCCCTCTCTCAAAAGAAAATAAGAAAATGCACAGTCAGCAATGCATTGTGAGGAATAAGAACATTAAGAGAAGAAACAACAACATGTTTTGTTGCAACCCCTTGAACTGTAGCACGCTAGGCTAGGCTTCCCTGTCCTTCATTATCTCCAGGATCTTGCTCAAACTCATGTCCATTCAGTCAGTTATGCCATCCAACCATTTCCTCCTCTGTGGTCCCCTTCTTCTCCTGCTTTTTCAATCTTTCCCAGCATCAGGGTCTTTTCCAATGAGTCAGTTCTTCGCATCAGGTGGCCAAAATACTGGAGTTTCAGCTTCAGCATTTAACAGTATACTTGCAATCAAATTAGAACCACCCATACAGGAACAGACTCAAAGACACGTATATCTTATCTCAGGAGAAACAGTTGTCTGTTTTCACTAATTTTTAAAGAACATCTGTTATCATCCTCTTTGCCGTATTTTACAATTTTTGTGTTGTATGTTTAATTTTTCATGTGGTGACTCTTTCTGAAGTCACTTTTGCCTGGAGTAGGAAATGGCAACCCACTCCAATATTCTTGCCTGGAGAATCCCATGGACAGAGGAGTCTGGCAGGCTACAGTCCATGGGGCTCCAAAGAGTTGGGCCAAACTGAGTAATTGAACACACAAAGAAGCATAATTAAATGTGTAATTAAATGCACCTTTGTGGAATGTACAGTTCAATGAGCTTTCACATGTGCACAATTGTTTCACCATCTACACATTCGAGATATAAAATTCCAGGCTTCAACTGGTGATTCAGTGCTTAAGAATCCATCTGCCAATGCAGGAGACATGAGCTCCATCTCTGGTCTAGAGGGACCCCACGTGCCCAGGAGCAAGTAAGCCCATGTGCTACAATGACTAAGCCTGTGGGCTATATGCTCTAAAACAAGGGAAGCCACCATAGTGAGAATCCCCGGCACTGCAACTGAAGAGTAATAACCCTTGCCCTTGGCAATAGAGAGAAGCCTGAGTGGCAAGAAGACACAGCACAGTCAAAAAAAAAAAACCAGTTTTGTTTTTAAAAAGAAGGACATAAAATTTCTCCAGCACACCTCCTTTTCTTCACTCATCATTAGATGTCTACCCCTGGAGCCACAGGTAAGAAAAGATATGCATATTCTCACCTTTTCTGGCTCTTCATGCAACAAAATTAGGCACTCTGAATCATTTTCCCTGCCTTCCCCCAGTCAGCACAATGTTTTAAACAGTTATTGCAGTGTCTGCATAAGGAGTCAAGTTTTTCAAGCCAAATGAAAGGAGTTTGTCTGCTCAGATAAAATGTTGTGTGTTTGCAGGTATATTGGATAATTGTTGTGTTCTTACTTTGTGGTTGTTTTTCAGTGATTTCAATGCATTCCATTTCCCTAATGACTAAGAGGGCTTCCCTGACAGCTCAGTTGGTAAAGAATCCGCCTGCAATGCAGGAGACCTCGGTTCAATTCCTGGGTCAGGAAATCTGCTTGAGAAGAGATAGGCTATGCACTCCAGTATATCTGGGCTTCCCTTGTGGCTCAGCTGGTAAAGAATCTGCCTGCAATGCGGGAGACCTAGCTTTGATCCCTAGGTTGGGAAGATCCGGTGGAGATGGGAAAGGCTACCCACTCCAGTATCCTGACTGGAGAAGTCCATGGATTGTATACTGCATGGAGTTGCAAAGAGGCAGACACCACTGAGTGACTTGTACTTTCACTTTCAATGACCAGAAGCACTGACCACGCTTTATTGTGGACATTCTTTTCCAAGGTGTCTGTTCAAAGAGTAATCCAGTTTCTGTACTATTTTTCCCTTTTTAGTATTTGTTTCATAGACATTCTTTATATGTGCCGAATACACCTTTCTTCACATACATGTACAGAGGACATATGTGAAGTCACTCACTCTTTTGTTACAGAGGTGACAATATATACTAATCATATATTATATACATAAAGTTCTTCATAATATCATATAAGCACATCATGTGGACTTAAGTGTTTGCTTGTGCTCCTGTCTGTGTGAGTGTGAAACGTGTCTGTATAAGTACATGTGTCTTTCAGATTTAATCCTCATATGGCATTGTGATGGAGGAAGAGTGTGTGTTTGTAGAAAATTAAACTTTTTTTAAATGTTGTGATTTTTGGCTCTCACACTGTCTAATGAAGGCTTCCCTGGTGGCTCTCGTATTGTCTAATAAGGGCTCCCCTGGTGTTTCAGAGAATAAAGAATCTGCCTGTAATGCAGAGGACCCGGATTTGATCCCTGGGTGGGGAAATTCCTCTGGAGAAGGAAATGGCAACCAATTTCAGTCTTCTTGCATGGAGAATCCCATAGGCAGTGGAGAGGCTTGGCAGGCTACAATCCATGGGATCACAGAGAGTCTGACGCAACTGAGTAACAAACACTTTCACTTTCATTGTCTAATGAATCACTGCCTGGGTTGTGACAACGCCCAAGGTTTTGTCATGATGGCTATGCCTCTCTGTTTTCAGAAACTAAAGTTCGCTCTTTTCCTTTTTTCCTAAAATTCTAGATTTCTCCATGTTTATTGGCTTTACACACGACCTGTTTTGAATCTGCAGGCTATTTTCAGAACTACTAATCAGATTTAGTGTGAAGACAAACCATCCTTGCCACTTGAGAGTTACTGGATCTGAGACAACATATTTTGTCTCTTTCGAAGGTCAAAATGTTCACCAGCACTGAGATGATACCGGACACGTATTCTTGGGTGTCACAAAGAAAGAATCTTCATTATACGTCAAGTTTTTATTGTCTTAATTAACCAACTTGAATATATTTTGTTTTTAAGGAAGAATGGAGAATGCATAGAAAAATATGCCTCAGGCCTAAAGGAAGAAAACTTTTATGCTGTGGACTGTAAGTATGAATGTTTCTCTGGAAAGACTACATGCATGTAGAAATCTTGGTCTCAATTTTCTTCAATAACCCCATACACCTGAATTCTACTCCTACTAAAACTCAGAGGTCAGGGACTGGAAAGTCTCCCCTCAATGGAGTGTTAATCAAATGAGACCAGATCCAGACATCCTAGACTGTGAAGTTAAGAGGACCTTAGGAAGTATAATATAAAAAACGCTAGTAGAGGTGACAGAATTCAAGCTGAACTCTTTAAAATCCTAAACAATTATGCTGTTAAAGGGCTGCAAGCAATGAGTGTCAGCAATTTTCGAAAACTCGGCAGTGGCCACAGAACTGGAAAAGGTGAGTTTCCATTTCAATCCCAAAGAAGGGCAATGACAAAGAATGTTCAAACTACTTCACTGTTGTGGTCAATTCACATGCGAGCAAGGTAGTGCTCAAAATTCTTCAAGCTAGAATTCAGCGGTAGGTGATCTGAGAACTTCCACAAATATAGGCTTGATTTAGAAAAGGCAGATGAACCAGATCAAATTGTCAACATTGAGTGGACCATTGAGGAAGAGAGGCAATTCCAGAAAAAAAAAATTTTTTTTTCTTGCTTCATTGACTATGCTAAGGCCTTTGACTGTGTGGATCACAACAAACTGTGGGAAATTCTTAAAGATATGGCAATACCAGATTACCTGTCATCTGAGAAACCTGTATGTTGATCAGTCAGCAACAGTGAGATGTGGAACAACAGCCTGGTTCAAAATTGGGAGAAGAGTACAATAAGTTAGTATGTACTTTCATGCTGCTTATATAAACTTACATGCAGAGTACATCATGCTAAATGCCAGGCTGGATGAATTATAAGCTGGAATGAACAGACACAGCAGTGGGCTGTGTCATACCCCAGACTGAGGGGCTCGGGAAACACAATCCTTAAAGTGTTCAAAAGGTTGCCTGGCCTGGCGTAGGCACTCAGGAACAGAAGGTGATGAACACAAGGTAGGTTGGTCAACAGAAATCAATTTTGTGGCTGGGGTAAAAGACATAGAAAGAATTTTAGAACCTGGATTTGATAACACGTTCATGATGTTTTAAAACACTCTCAGGAACTTCCCCGGTGGTCCAGGGAATAAGAATTCTGCCTGCCACGGCAGGAGACATAGGTTCAATTCCTAGTCCGAGAAAATCCCACACGCCATGGGGCATCTAAGCTCATACACCACAGCTACTGGTCCTGCAGTCTAGAACCCCCGGGCTGTAAATACTGAGGCCCCTGCACCCCAGAGCCTGTGCTCAGCAACAAGAGAAGCCACGGCAATGAGAAGCCCGCACACCACAGCTAGACTGTACTCCACAGTCACCACAAGTGGAGAAAGCCCACAGGCAGTAAGGAGGACTCAGCAAGTGAAAAAACAAAGCAGAAAAAGAATCTGTGGGGCTCATTAGAACACACGTTCTAGAAAGCATCTTGGTAAGACAGCAAGGAGTGACTGGTTAATGGCAGGAAAAGGTGAGGATGAGGAAGATTCGTTCCTCCTTTCCTTGCCGTGGTTAACGGTAGCATTCTGTGCATGCGTGGAGTGAGTGGGTCCATACACGATGGACTGTTCTTCATGCCCGCTGTGTGCCACCATAATCTAACTGACAACAAGTTAAGGCAGGGCTGTTTGTATCTTTTCTCTCTCTCACAGACTCAGGTCAAAATGAAGTTCAACTCATTAGTGGGGACAAGAACACTCTCATAACGTATAATCTCAACGTGGATGAAGATGGCAGGGAGACAGAAATGGTGGGATTATTTGGTAGGTATGACATCCTAAAATTACCACTGATATGGTAATGTTATATGTCCACTGACAGGACTTTCATTCAGAATATCAGGAGGTGCTGACAGTATTCAGGGTGTAAGGCCTGCATCTTTATGCTCACCGAATTAAGGATCCTGGAAGGTAATATACCAAGAAACAGGAGGCCATAGGCTGCGGAATATCACATCATCAGACATTTCAAAATGATTCCTATCTGTTGAAATTTTAAAAATGAGGTTATACTAGAATCATTTTTTAATATTTTATGTTGAATATTGAATATAAAATGTTGAAATATTTAATATTTCAACTAATTTCATCATGGCTATAGTGAGACTGACTTTATTTTTAAATTTTTATGTATTTTTTTAATTGAAGGATAACAGCTTTATTGAATTGTTTGAATTTATTTTTCTGTCAAACATCAATATGAATCAGCCATAGGTATACATGTGCTTCTGTGAAAGTTGCTCAGTCGTGACTGATTCTTTATGACCCCATGGACTATACAGTCCATGGAATTCTTCAGGCCAGAATACTGGAGTGGGTAGCCTTTCCCTTCTCCAGGGTATCTTCCCAACTCAGGGATCAAACCCAGGTCTCCCGCATTGCATGAGGAATCTTTACCAGCAGAGCTGCAAGGGAAGCCCATAGGTTATACATATGTCCCCTCCCTTTGAAACTCCCTCCCATTTCCCTCCCCATCCCATCCCTCTAGGTTGATACAGAGCCCCTGTTTGAGTTCCCTGAGACATACAGCAATTTCCCATTTTCTATCTATTTTACATATGGTCATGTAAGTTTCCATGACACTCTCTCCATACATCTCACCATCTCCTCCCCTCTCCCCATGCCCATAAGTCTGTTCTCTATGACTGTTTTTCCACTGATGCCCTGAAGATAAGTTCATTATCAGTAACATCTTTCTAGATTCCATATATATGCAGATTCAATATATATGTTTGTATACAATATCAGTTTTCTGATGTACTCTAAGTCTTGGAACAGACGCTTACAAGATAAATCTTTGTCCTTTTCCATGTTTCAAATGCATTCTTCTTATAAACACTGACATCACTCCCTCAAGTAAACATGCAGAGCATTGAGAACTGTGTGTGCCATGGGGACAACAGGTGTCTATTTCAGAAAAGGTTATCGGGTAGAACGGTAGGTTCACGAAAGAGTAAATCACCCCCTAGCATTAAGTGCAAAGTGGTGATTGTGTCCGTGGAAGGGGAGAAGCATGTTTCCTATTAGCTGGGTCTAGAAACAGATATGAGTGGCAGGTACATATATGAGGAAGCTGTGAGAAGCAAGTAGGTTCCATATTAGGATGAACTCAGCCCCAAACTCTTGGAGATGCTGGCAAGTCTTTGTCATCCAGCTCCTGATGCTGAGGGGTAGGGTGTCCTACTCACCAAGTTGGACTGGGGTCAATTCTTAAGACAAAAAGCATACGTCTGTGTCGTGGCAACCGTTTGAAGGTCTTAGATTATACAAGTGAACATCTGATTGGCACGTTCCACTCCTTGTTCTGTGGATTCAGGAATATCCATGGGTTCCCGGGGTCAACAATTCTTCTTTTTGCTCAGTGATTTTACAGGTCTAACAGATGATGTTGATCCGAATCGCGAAGAGGAGTTCAAAAACGCAGTGAGAGAAAAAGGGATTCCAGAAGAAAATATCCTGAATTTCATCTACAATGGTAATGGAATTATATTTTTTTCCCTGACCATACCATTCACCTGGTGTGTAAGTATCAGGAAACAAATCAACTTATTCAAAATGTCTTCTTGCACAAGTAATCTCTTTTTAAGATCCATTATTTTAAAAAAAGGAAGAAAGAACGAAACGTTGGCGATGATGGGAATGTTAGTAATCGGTGGCTCTTTTATTTCTCCAATTTTGTTTTTCCCCAGACAACTGTCCAAGGGAGTGAGAAGCTGTGACTCTGACACTTTTGTAAGTAAACGTGGTCCGTTATTAACAGTGACAGTTCCAGATGAAGCAATAAGGACACACTGTTATTTCATGTGTGTGAAATGTTTATCCCAACAATTTAAACATGTCACTAATGAATTTTTTTGTTCCCATAATTTTGCTGCTCTTGAGCCATATTAAACTGCAAACAGTTTGGTTTATTAACGCTGAGCAGCTGTGGTGAGAGAGTCTTCTGCAGGAATCTTGCAGAACAGAATCATCAGAGAGAAGCAGGAATCCCCATGAGTAGGTGGAAACTGATCAGTGTTCCCAATCCATCCTGACCTTGCAGTTGTCCCCACACATACCTCCTTTGGGAGAATAGGTATTAAAGAGAGTCCTAGAAGCAGGGCTTCCCTGATAACTCAGTTGGTATAGAATCTGGCAGCAATGCAGGAGAACCCAGTTCAAATCCTGAGTCAGGGAATATCTGCTGGAGAAGACAAAGGCTACCCACTCCAGTATTCTTGGGCTTCCCTTGTGGCTCAGCTGGGGAGACCTGGGTTTGATTCTTGGGTTGGGAAGATTCCTTGGAAAAGGGAAAAGTTTCTCCAGTATTCTTGCCTGGAGCATCTCCATGGACAGAGGAACCTGGTGGGCTCTAGTCCATGGGGTCACAAAGAGTTGGACATGACTGAGTGACTTTCACTTTTGCATAGATATCACTTCTGTTTGGAATCTGAAACATGACACGGATGAACTTATTTACCAAACAGAAACAGACTCACAGACGTGGAGAACAGGCTTGTGGTTGCCAAGTGGGAGGGGGTTGGGAAGAGAAGGACTGGGAGGCTTGAGGTTGAAAAGTGAAAGTGAAAGAAAGGTTCGTTGCTCAGTCATGTTGGGCTTTCTGCGACCCCATGGTAACATAGCCCTCCAGGCTCCTCTGTCCATGGGATTCTCCAGGCAAAAATCTTGGCGTGGGTTCATTCCCTTCTATACAGGATTTTACCAACACAGGGATCAAACCTGGGGTCCCCTGACTTGCAGGCAGACCCGTAACGTCTGAGAAGTTTGGGGTTAGTAGATGGAAACCATTATATACAGGATGGATAGAGAACAGGGTCCAACTGCATAGCACAGTGGACTATACTCAATACTCTATAAAACCTAAATGGGAAAAGAATATGAAAGAGAATAGATACTAATTTTTGTATGTATAATCACTTGGCTGTACACCTGAAATTAATGCAATGTTGATAATGAGCTGTGCTCTAATACTAAAAAAAGTAAAAAAAAAAAAAAATTCTTGAACCCAAAAGACAAAAGTTGCAGGGTTAGAGTTGTCTGCTCCAAATACAGAGCCTGAACATCATCTTTAGATGAAGCACCACCATGTACATGCATTGTGAAATCATTACTCATAGAATCAATCTGAAATGGGAAATCTCCAACCATATGTACATCCTGGGGACAATTCCACAGGGAACCTGCTGTCACAGAAATGTGCAGTGTTGAGGTTCACCTGGAATCTGATATTGGATCAGCTACCAACTCCCTGTTCCCTGGATAGCCTACTGAGTCTCACCCCTGTCAACTGTCACACAGTTGACTCAACTAAACCTTTGGTTCTCTTTTATTCACCTATATAAAGAGTCACTGAGACCAGGCACGTCCTCTTGTCCATGGGATCAAGATCAACAACACGAAGACGACTTTCCTGGTTCCTGATTAACATGATCCTGCTCTCTTCACACTCACACTCCTTCTCCCATCTCATCACTCCTTGTCACTAAATCATGTCCTGGTTTGTGTTATTTGATTGCTGAGGGTTTAAATAAATGGTAAATATCTGCCCTGCACATGCATGTCTGTGCAAAAGTCACCTCATTTAAAACACACAAATGTCCACATTAAGTGTCCAGGAAACTGTGCCTTTCATAGGACAGGTGTTCATCAGAGACAATCTTTATGAAGGTTTGGTAGACATGCCCTCAGGTGTCCAGGGAAGAGGGAGAAACTAGACTAAAGCATCATGGGGCAGAGTTATGGATCCTCCACCTTACAGGCTTCTCTGATGGCTCAGATGGTAAAGAGTCTGCCTGCAATGCAGACGACCCAATTTCTATCCTTGGGTGAGGAAGATCCTCTGGAAGAGGAAACGGTAACGCACTCCAATATTCCCTGCAGAATGCTATGGACAGAGGAGCCTGGTTGGCTACAATCCATAGGATCCTAAAGAGTTTGACAGGCCTGAGCAACTAACACTTTCACTTTCAGTCTACTGTATGGAAGGGGACAGTCTGATCAAGAGAAATTCCCTAACATGCATCTTATTCATTCCCAAGAAAGGAATGTACATTCCACTCACGAAGGCTTATGCACGGAAAGCACAGGATGACATTACTGCTCAGTTCAGTTCAGTTCAGTTGCTCTGTTGTGTCTACCTCTTTGTGACCCCAAGAATCGCAGCACGCCAGGCCTCCCTGTCCATCAACAACTCCCGGATTTTCCCAAACTCATGTTCATTGAGTTGGTGAGGCCATCCAGCCATCTAATCCTCTGTTGTCCTCTTCTCCTGCCCCCAATCCCTCCCAGCATCAGGGTCTTTTCCAATGAGTCAACCCTTCACGTGAGGTGGCCAAAATATTGGAGTTTCAGCTTCAGCATCAGTCCTTCCAATGAACACCCAGGACTGATCTCTTTTAGGATGGACTGGTTGGACCTCTTGCAGTCCAAGGGACTCTCAAGAGTCTTCTCCAACACCTCAGTTCAAAGGCATCAGTTCCTTGGCTCTCAGCTTTCTTTACAGTCCAACTCTCACATCCATACATGACCACTGGAAAAAACATAGCATTCACTAGATAGGCCTATGTTGGCAAAGTAATGTCTCTGCTTTTTAATATGCTATCGAGGTTGGTCATAACTTTCCTTCCAAGGAGTAAATGTCTTTTAATTTCATGGCTGAAATAACCAACTGCAGTGATTTTGGAGCCCCCAAAAAAAAATTAAAGTCTGACACTGTTACCACTGTTTCCCCATTTATTTCCCAAGAAATGATGGGACCAGATGCCATGATCTTAGTTTAATGAATGTTGAGCTGTAAGTCAAGTTTTTCACTCTCCTCTTGCACTGTCAAGAGGCTTTTTAAATCCTCTTCATTTTCTGTCATGAGTGGTGTCATCAACATATCTGAGGTTATTGATATTTATCCCAGGAATCTTGATTCCAGCTTGTGCTTCTTCCAGTCCAGCATTTCTCATGATGTACTCTGCATAGAAGTTAAATAAGGAGGGTGACAATATACAGCCTTGATGTACTCTTTTCCTATTTGGAACCAGTCTTTTGTTCCATGTCCAGTTCTAACTGTTGCTTCCTGACCTGCATATAGGTTTTTCAAGAGGCAGGTCAGGCGGTCTTGTATTCCCATCTCTTTCAGTATTTTCACAGTTTATTGTGATCCACATTGTCAAAAGCTTTGGCATAGTCAATAAAACAGAAATAGATGTTTTTCTGGAACTCTCTTGCTTTTTTGATGATCCAGCGGATGTTGGCAACTTGATCTCTGGTTCCTCTGACTTGTCTAAAACCAGTTTGAACATCTGCAAGTTCATGGTTCACGTATTACTGAAGCCTGGTCTGGAGAATTTTGAGCTTTACTTTACTAGAGTGTGAGATGAGTGCATTTGTGTGGTGGTTTGAGCATTCTTTGGCATTGCCTTTTTGGGATTGGAATGAAAATTGACCTTTTCTAGCCCTGTGGCCACTGCTTAGTTTTCCACATTTGCTGGCATATTGAGTGCAGCACTTTCACAGCATGATCTTTCAGGATTTGAAATAGCTCAACTGGAATTCCATCACCTCCACTAGCTTTGTTCTCATGATGCTTCCTAAGGCCCCCGTGAGTTCACATTCCAGGATGTCTGGCTCTAGGTGAGTGATCCCACCACTGTGATTATCTGGGTCATGAAGATCTTTTTTGTACAGTTCTTCTGTGTATTCTTGTCACCTCTGCTTAATATCTTCTGCTTCAATTAGGGCCATACCATTTCTGTCCTTTATCGAGCCCATCTTTGCATGAAATATTCCCTTGCTATCTCTAATTTTCTTGAACAGATCTCTAGTCTTTCCCATTCTATTGTTTTCCTCTATTTCTTTGCATTGATCGCTCAGGAAGGCTTTTTATCACTCCTTGCTATTCTTTGGAACTCTGCATTCAGATGCTTATATCTTTCCTTTTCTCCTTTGCTTTTCTCGTCTCTTCTTTTCACAAGTATTTGTAAGGCGTCCTCAGACAGCCATTTTGCTTTTTTCACTTCTTTTTCTTGGGGATGGTCTTGAACTCTGTCTGGCATACAATGTCATGAACCTCTGTCCATTGTTATTCAGGCACTCTGTCTATCAGATCTAGTCCCTTAAATCTATTTCTCACTTCCACTGTATAGTCGTTAGGGATTTGATTTAGGTCATATCTGAATGGTCTAGTGGTTTCCCTACTTTCTTCATTTTAAGTCTCAATTTTGTAATAAAGAATTCATGAT